>NC_080381.1:29057809-29131617 GCF_014773155.1 Arachis stenosperma | reverse complement strand
CGTTAGTGACAGATGCAAAAGAATCAAGGGATTCTATTCCAGCAGGAGCGGCCAACCAGTGATTAGCCGTGCTGTGACAGAGCGCATGAGCGTAGTTTTCACTGCGAGGATGGGATGTAGCCTTCGGCCAGTGTGATGCCTCCAGACGATTAGCCATGCGAGTGACAGCGCAGAGGACCATTTTCCAGAGAGGATACAAAGTAGCCATCGTCGAACGGTGAACCCCTATACACAGCTTGCCATGGAAAGGAGTAAGAAGGATTGAGTTGAAGCAGTAGGAAAGTAGGCGTTCTTGAGCCATACAGTATCTCCATTCGCTTATCTGAAATTCCCACCAATGAATCTGCATAAGTACTCTATCCCTTTTATTATTTCTATTTTATTATTAATTTTCGAAACCATAAACAAATTTAATCTGCCTAACTGAGATTTACAAGGTGACCATAGCTTGCTTCATACCAACAATCTCTGTGGGATCGACCCTTACTCACGTAAGGTTTATTACTTGGACGACCCAGTACACTTGCTGGTTAGTTGAACGGAGTTGTGAATTCAACCGGTGCCATAATAATGAATTCATACAAATACAAAGAATATGGATCACAATTTCGTCCACCAAAGGACCAAGCACCCCACAGACTAGAGGAACATCCACTTCCCAAAATACAGGTTGTTAAGTTCTAATTTTAAGCTTTAACTCTGTGATAGTATTTTTATAGAAATTTACCTTAGAAGTTATATAGGAGTAGTAGTAATTAGTATCTCTATTTTGATTTTATCTCCAATTAAGCTATAATTTATTTTTCTCATCATCATCAAACATGAATAAAGTAGTAGATTTTTAGAATAAAGAGGCAATATTTTTTTTCGAGTTCTTAATAAGGAAAATTCTAATTATTTATATGTGGTGGCAATACTTTTTGTCTTCTGAATGAATGCCTGAACAGTGCATATTTTTTATATTGAATTTCATGAATGTTAAAATTGTTGGCTCCTGAAAGAATGATGAACAAGAGAAATGTTATTGATGATCTGAAAAATCATGAAATTGATTCTTGAAGCAAGAAAAAGCAGTGAAAAACAAGCTTGCGAAAAAAAAAGTGGCAAAAAAAATATAAAAAAAAGAAAGAAAAAGAAAAAGCAAGCAGAAAAAGCCAATAGCCCTTAAAACCAAAAGGCAAGGGTAAAAAGGATCCAAGGCTTTGAGCATCAATGGATAGGAGGGCCCTGATGAGCGGATAATTTATACGCTTTTTGGCATTGTTTTCAGTATGTTTTTAGTATAATTAGTTAAGTTTCTAGTATATTTTTATTAGTTTTTAGCTAAAATTCACTTTTCTGGACTTTACTATGAGTTTGTGTGTTTTTCTGTGATTTCAGGTATTTTCTGACTGAAATTGAAGGTTCTGAGCAAAAATCTGATTCAGAGACTGAAAAGGACTGCAGATGCTGTTGGATTCTGACCTCCCTGCACTCGAAGTGGATTTTCTGGAGCTACAGAAGCCCAATTGGCGCGCTCTCAACGGCGTTGGAAAGTAGACATCCTGGGCTTTTCAGCAATATATGATAGTCCATACTTTGCCCAAGATTTTATGGCCCAAATCGGCGTAGCAATTAGGCCTCAGAAATTCCAGCGTTAAACGCCGGAACTGGCATAAAACTTGGAGTTAAACGCCCAAACTGGCATGAAAGCTGGCGTTTAACTCCAGAAAAGGTCTCTACACGAAAATGCTTCATTGCTCAGCCCAAGCACACACCAAGTGGGCCCGGAAGTGGATTTTTATGTCATTTACTCATTTCTGTAAACCTTAGGATACTAGTTTACTATTAATAGGATCTTTTGACATTGTATCTGGACCTCATGACTTTTTTACACGTTTCTTTGTGTACATTCCACAGCATGAGTCTCTAAACCCCATGGTTGGGGGTGAGGAGCTCTGCTGTGTCTTGATGGATTAATGCAATTACCACTGTTTCTTATTCAATCATGCTTGCTTCCATTCTAAGATATCACTTGCTCTTAACCCGGATGAATGTGATGATCCGTGACACTCATCATCATTCTCAACTATGAACATGTGCCTGACAACCACCTCTGTTCTATTTTAGATTAAGTAGATATCTCTTGGATTCTTTAATCGGAATCTTCGTGGTATAAGCTAGAACTGATGGCGGCATTCAAGAGAATCCGGAAGGTCTAAACCTTGTCTGTGGTATTCTGAGTAGGATTCAATGACTGAATGACTGTGACGTGCTTCAAACTCCTAGCAGGCGGGGCGTTAGTGACAGACGCAGACGCAAAAGAATCATGGATTCTATTCCGGCCTGACCGAGAACCGACAGCTGAATTCCGCGTGCTGTGACAGAGCATATGCAATCGTTTTCACTGAGAGGATGGGAGGTAGCCATTGACAACGGTAAAACCCTACATACAGCTTGCCATGGAAGGAGTCTTGCGTGTTTGATGAAGAAGACAGTAGGAAAGCAGAGATTCAGAAGATGGAGCATCTCCAAAGCCTCAACCTATTCTCCATTACTGCTGAACAAGTACCAATTTCATGTTCTTTTGCTTTTTACAATCAATCCTGATAATTTCTGATATCCTGACTAAGATTTACAAGATAACCATAGCTTGCTTCAAGCCGACAATCTCCGTGGGATCGACCCTTGCTCACGCAAGGTATTACTTGGACGACCCAGTGCACTTGCTGGTTAGTTGTGCGGGATTGCAAAAGTGTGATTGCAATTTCGTGCACCAAGTTTTTGGCGCCGTTGCCGGGGATTGTTCGAGTTTGGACAACTGACGGCTTATCTTGTTACTTAGATTAGGACTGTTTACTTGTGTTGGTTTAGAGTCTTTTAGTTGAGTCTAGTTTCATATTTTAAGTTTGGTGTCTTTTGCATGCTTTTATTTTTCTTTTGATTCTCGTTTTTGCATGTTCTTAGTCCCTTTTTGATTCATAAAAATTCTAAGTTTGGTGTCCTCTTTGTGTTTTTCCTTTAAAATTTTCGAAAATTAGTGTTTGATTTTCTAAAAATTTTAAGTTTTGTGTCTTTTTGTGGTTTTTCTCTTTCCTCTTTTCAAAAATCAAATCTTTTTCATAACAATTTTTCAATCATATCTTTTTAATTGCTATTTTCAAAATCTTTTTAATTAACTGATTGATTTAGTTCTCAATTTGCTTTGATCTTGTTTTCTTTTTTATTTTCGAATTTTTTATTTTAATTTCCTTTTGTTTTATTTTAATTTTTCGTTTAAATTCAAAAAAAAAAAAACAAAATTTATCTCTTTGCAATCATTATCATTTTCCTTTTGTCCATTATGGACTTAAGTGGGATTAATCAGTCCAAAAGGACTCTGTGGTCATATGCTAACCCCATTACAGCTGCATATGGGAGTAGCATCTGTACACCTCCCATCAAAGCAAGCAGCTTTGAGCTAAATCCTCAACTCATTATCATAGTACAGCAAAATTGCCAGTATTCCGGTCTTCCACAGGAAGAACCTACTGAGTTTCTGGCACAGTTCTTACAAATTGCTGACACAGTACATGATAAAGAGGTAGATCAGGATGTCTACAGACTATTATTGTTTCCATTTGCTGTAAAAGATCAAGCTAAAAGGTGGTTGAATAACCAACCTACAGCAAGCATAAAGACATGGAAACAGTTGTCAGACAAATTCCTGAATCATTTTTACCCTCCAAAGAGGATGACACAGCTAAGGCTGGACATCCAAGGCTTTAAACAAGAGGATAATGAATCCCTTTATAATGCCTGGGAGAGGTACAGAGGTATGCTTAGAAAATGCCCCTCTGAAATGTTTTCAGAGTGGGTACAGTTAGACATCTTCTACTATGGGCTCACAGAAAAAGCTCAGATGTCTTTAGACCACTCAGCTGGTGGATCTATACACATGAGGAAGACAATTGAAGAAGCTCAAGAGCTTATAGACACTGTTGCTAGAAACCAGTACTTATATTCTAGCAATGAGTTCGTTCCAAAGGAGGAAGTCATGGCATTAGTCACTGATCCTAATCCTCAAGAACAGATGAATGAGCTTAATCAACAATTGCTCCTGATGACAGAACAGTTAGCAGAATTTAAAGAAATGCTCCATGATACTAAGGTTGCTAACAAGAGCTTAGAACTGCAGTTGAATCAAGCAAAACAGCAAATATCTAAACAGATAACAGAGGAATGTCAAGCAGTTCAACTGAGGAGTGGGAAGACACTGAATAACACTACTCAAAAGAGCAAAAAGCCAAACAAGGAACAATTGACAGAGGATAACCAAACCACTGTTCAAAATCCCTCTGAGGACAGTAAGAGCCCAGAGAGGAATGTTATTGGCGTTCAAACGCCAGAAAGGGAAGGAAAGCTGGCGTTAAACGCCCATTCCCTGCCCAGTTCTGGCGTTCAAACGCCAGAAAAGGGGGAAAAGTTGGCGTTTAACGCCCATTTTCCACCCAATCCTGGCGTTCAGACGCCAAGGGAAGATCAGACACCTGAGAGTGCTGACAGTAATCCCTCTAAAAAGGCTTCTTCAACCACTTCTGTAAGGAATAAACCTGCAGCATCTAAGGTTGAAGAATATCAAGCCAAGATGCCTTATCCTCAGAAACTCCGCAAGGCGGAACAGGATAAGCAATTTGCCCGCTTTGCAGACTATCTAAGGACTCTTGAAATAAAGATTCCGTTTGCAGAGGCACTTGAGCAAATACCCTCTTATGCTAAGTTCATGAAAGAAATCTTAAGTCATAAGAAGGATTGGAGAGAAACTGAAAAAGTATTTCTCACTGAAGAATGCAGTGCAGTCATTCTGAAAAGCTTACCAGAAAAGCTTCAAGATCCTGGAAGCTTTATGATACCATGCACACTAGAAGGTGCTTGCACCAAGACAGCTTTATGTGATCTTGGAGCAAGCATCAATCTAATACCTGCATCCACTATCAGAAAGCTTGGGTTGACTGGAGAAGTCAAACCAACCAGGATATGCCTCCAACTTGCTGATGGCTCCATTAAACACCCATCAGGCATAATAGAGGACATGATTGTCAAGGCTGGACCCTTTGCTTTCCCAACTGACTTTGTGGTGCTGGAAATGGAGGAGCACAAGAGTGCAACTCTCATTCTAGGAAGACCTTTCCTAGCAACTGGACGAACTCTCATTGATGTACAAAGAGGGGAAGTAACCCTGAGAGTCAATGAGGATGAGTTCAAGTTGAATGCTGTAAAAGCTATGCAGTATCCAGACACACCAAATGACTGCATGGGCGCTGACATTATTGACTCTCTGGTAGAAGAGATCAATATGGCTGAAAGCTTAGAATCAGAGCTTGAGGACATCTTCAAAGATGCTCAACCTGATCAAGAAGAACTAGAGGAAGCAAAGGAATTTTCGAAAATTCCTCAGGAGGAGGATAAACCTCCCAAACCTGAACTCAAACCTCTACCACCATCCCTGAAGTACGCATTTCTGGGAGAGGGTGACACTTTTCCAGTGATTATAAGCTCTGCTTTAAATCCACAGGAAGAGGAAGCACTGATTCAAGTGCTAAGGACACACAAGACAGCTCTTGGGTGGTCCATAAGTGATCTCAAGGGCATTAGCCCAGCTAGATGCATGCACAAGATCCTGTTGGAGGATAATGCCAAACCAGTGGTCCAACCACAGAGGAGGCTAAATCCAGCCATGAAGGAGGTAGTGCAGAAAGAGGTCACTAAATTACTAGAGGCTGGGATTATTTATCCTATTTCTGATAGCCCCTGGGTGAGCCCTGTCCAAGTTATCCCCAAAAAGGGAGGCATGACAGTGGTTCATAATGAAAAAAATGAACTGGTTCCTACAAGAACAGTCACAGGGTGGCGCATGTGTATTGACTACAGAAGGCTCAATACAGCCACCAGAAAGGATCATTTTCCTTTACCATTCATAGACCAAATGCTAGAAAGACTAGCTGGTCATGATTACTACTGCTTTTTGGATGGCTATTCAGGCTACAATCAAATTGCAGTAGATCCTCAGGACCAAGAGAAAACAGCATTTACTTGCCCTTCTGGCGTGTTTGCCTACAGAAGGATGCCTTTTGGTCTGTGCAATGCACCTGCTACCTTTCAGAGGTGCATGCTCTCTATCTTTTCAGATATGGTAGAGAAATTTCTGGAAGTCTTCATGGATGACTTCTCAGTATATGGAGACTCATTCAGCTCCTGTCTTAACCACTTATCACTTGTCCTGAAAAGATGCCAAGAGACTAACCTGGTTTTAAACTGGGAGAAATGTCACTTTATGGTGACTGAGGGAATTGTCTTTGGGCACAAAATTTCAAGCAAGGGAATAGAGGTGGATAAGGCAAAGGTAGAGGTAATTGAAAAATTACCACCACCTGCCAATGTTAAGGCAATCAGAAGCTTTCTGGGGCATGCAGGATTTTATAGAAGGTTTATAAAGGATTTTTCGAAAATTGCAAAACCTTTGAGTAACCTGCTAGCTGCTGACACACCATTTGTGTTTGACACACAGTGTCTGCAGGCATTTGAGACCCTGAAAGCTAAGCTGGTCACAGCACCAGTCATCTCTGCACCAGATTGGGCATTACCATTTGAATTGATGTGTGATGCCAGTGATCATGCCATTGGTGCAGTGTTGGGACAGAGGCATAACAAACTTCTGCATGTCATTTACTATGCTAGCCGTGTTCTAAATGATGCACAGAAGAATTACACAACCACAGAAAAAGGATTACTTGCAGTGGTTTATGCCATTGACAAGTTTAGATCTTATCTAGTAGGATCCAAGGTGGTTGTGTACACTGACCATGCTGCTCTTAAATACTTACTCACAAAGCAGGATTCAAAACCCAGGCTTATCAGATGGGTGTTGCTTCTGCAAGAGTTTGATATAGAAATAAGAGACAGAAAAGGGACAGAGAACCAAGTAGCTGATCATCTGTTTCGAATAGAACCAGTAGCTGGGGCGTCCCTCCCTTCTACTGAGATCTCTGAGACTTTCCCAGATGAGCAACTCTTTGCCATTCAGGAAGCTCCATGGTTTGCAGATATGGCAAACTATAAAGCTGTGAGGTTCATACCCAAGGAGTACAGCTACGTGCAAAGAAAGAAATTAATTTCAGATGCCAAGTACTACCTCTGGGATGAACCATATCTCTTTAAGAGATGTGCTGACGGAGTGATCCGCAGATGTGTACCCAGAGAAGAAGCACAAAGGATCCTATGGCATTACCATGGATCACAGTATGGAGGACATTTTGGAAGTGAGCGAACAGCCACTAAAGTCCTCCAGTGTGGCTTCTACTGGCCTACTCTCTATAAAGATTCCCGAGAGTTTGTGCGTAACTGTGACAGTTGCCAAAGAGCAGGTAACCTGCCTCACGGATATGCCATGCCTCAACAAGGGATATTAGAGATAGAATTGTTTGATGTATGGGGAATTGACTTCATGGGGCCATTCCCACCATCATACTCAAACACTTACATTCTGGTGGCTGTGGACTATGTGTCTAAGTGGGTAGAAGCAATTGCTACACCCACTAATGATACCAAGACCGTGCTAAAGTTCCTCCAGAAACACATTTTCAGCAGGTTTGGTGTTCCCAGAGTACTAATCAGTGATGGGGGCTCTCATTTCTGCAACAAACAGCTATACTCTGCTATGGTTAGATATGGGATTAGCCATAAAGTGGCAACTGCGTATCATCCACAGACAAATGGGCAAGCTGAAGTCTCTAACAGAGAGCTAAAAAGAATCCTAGAACGGACTGTGATAGCCCGAAGAAAGGATTGGGCAAAGAGCTTGGATGATGCTCTGTGGGCATACAGAACAGCATTCAAGACTCCTATAGGAACCTCTCCATACCAACTGGTGTATGGGAAGGCCTGTCATTTGCCTGTGGAACTGGAACATAAAGCCCACTGGGCAACCAGATTCCTAAACATGGATGCTCAGTTAGCTGGTGAAAAAAGATTGCTCCAGTTAAATGAGCTAGAGGAGTTCAGACTCAATGCCTTTGAAAATGCAAAAATTTATAAGGAAAAGGCAAAGAAGTGGCATGACAAGAAATTGTCAACCAGAGTCTTTGAGCCAGGACAAAAAGTTCTGCTCTTCAACTCCAGGCTCAAATTGTTCCCAGGAAAACTCAAATCCCGGTGGAGGGGTCCGTATGTGATCACAGGAGTGTCACCATATGGATATGTTGAGCTTCAAGATGTTGATTCTGACAAAAAGTTCATTGTTAATGGACAGAGAATCAAGCATTATCTTGAGAGCAATTTTGAGCAGGAATGCTCAAAACTGAGACTTGAGTGATTCTCAGTAAAGGTCCAGCTAAAGACAGTAAAGAAGCGCTTGCTGGGAGGCAACCCAGTCATTAGGAGGTTATATGATTAGTTCTTACAGAGGCAAGTATCAAAAATGAAGGAATTCACAGAGTTACAGAAGGATTCAGCTCAAAAAGCAGAGAAAATGAGCTTACTGGCGAAAAAAACGCCAGTAAGGGGCATTTTGGGCGTTAAACGCCAGAATGGGTACCATTCTGGGCGTTTAACGCCAGGAATGGTGCCATTTTGGGCGTTAAACGCCAGAATGGGCACCATTCTGGGCGTTTAACGCCAGGTGTGCAGCATCCTGGGCGTTTTGAAAAACGCCCAGTGATAAAGGATTTCTGGCGTTTAACGCCAGCCAGGGCACCTGGCTGGGCGTTAAACGCCCAAAAGGGGCAACAATTGGGCGTTAAATGCCAGAATGGGTGCCATTCTGGGCGTTTAACGCCAGCAAGGTGGGGGGACCACAATTTTGTTTTCAAATCAAATTTTTTTCAAACTTTCCTTTTCTTACCCATACTTTTCTACAAAATCACACTTCAATCACTCATCATTCACTTTGAAATCTTCAAAAATCAAAACCATTCTTCAAATTTATTTCAAATCAATTACAAACATTGTCCAAAAATTTCACCCTTTTCTCAATTTCTTTCCATATCTTCTCAAATCTCCTTTCAAATTTCTCTCTTTTTTCGAAAACTCCCCTCCCCACCTTATAAATTCACGTTTGGCTCCCTCATTCCACCACACCATTCGAATTTCCTCTTCCTCCCCCTCTCTTCTCTCTTTTCTTTTGCTTGAGGACAAGCAAACCTCTAAGTTTGGTGTGCTTTTCCGTGATCACTAAGCCAAGATTCATCAAGATCATGGCTCCTAAGGGAAAACAAACCAATTTAAGAGGAAAGAAAGAGACTAATCCAAAGAATCTTTGGAATCAAGAGAAGTTCTTAACTAAAGAACATGAAGACCATTATCACAAAATAATGGGTCTGAGGTCAGTGATCCCGGAAGTTAAATTTGATCTGAAAGAAGATGAATATCCGGGGATCCAAGAGCAAATTCGAAACAGAGGATGGGAAGTTCTAACCAATCCTGAGACAAAGGTTAGAAGGAACATGGTTCAGGAATTCTACTCAAATCTGTGGCTGACAGATAAGCAGAGAATGACTGGAACCGCTTACCATACCTACAGAACCATGGTCAGAGGGAAAGTTATGTACTTCCATCTGGACAAAATAAGAGAAATCTTCAAGTTACCTCAACTGCAAGATGATCCTGACTCCTTTAATAGGAGAATGGTGAGAGTAGATAAAGGGTTGGATCAAGTTCTAGAGGACATATGCCTCCCTGGAACTAAGTGGATAACCAATTCTAAGGGTATCCCAAACCAACTCAAGAGGGGAGACCTCAAACCAATTGCAAGAGGTTGGCTAGACTTTATTGGGCGTTCCATATTGTCCACTAGCAACCGTTCTGAGGTTACCATCAAGAGAGCAGTGATGATTCATTGCATTATGCTTGGAAAAGAAGTGGAGGTTCATCATGTGATTGCCTGTGAGATCTACACAATTGCAAATAAAAATTCCACTGAAGCCAAACTGGCTTACCCAAGCTTAATCTCCTTGCTCTGTAAAGAGGCTGGGGTGAAGATGGGAGTAGATGAATTCATACCCATTGAACATCCAATCACCAAGAAGTCAATGGAAGGACAAGTGCAAGAAAACTCTATCAAAAGGAGGGCGCAGGAGTTCCTCCCTGAATTTCCTGAAATTGGCTACTGGGCCAGCCTAGAAGCATCTATCACCAAGTTGCAAGAAACTATGGAGCAACTGAAGGAAGAACAGCAGAATCAAAACTGCATGCTCTGCAAATTGCTGAAGGAGCAAGAGAAGCAGGGGCGTGAACTCCAAGAGATGAAACGCCAAAAGCTCTCCTCTCAAGCTGAGGGAGCACCCACTTCTCAAAATCAAGGTTGTTGAGTCCTAACTCTGTGAAAACCTCTATCATTAGGAGCCTATTTTTGCGTTTTTCTTTTGTTTTCTATTCTTATTTTTATTTTTTTTAGTCTCATCTTATATCTATATTTGAGTCTTGTTCTTAATTCATAACTAATAAAATTTAAAGTTTATGCCTTAAAGCTATGAATGCCCTATGAATCCATCACCTCTCTTAAATGAAAAATGCTTTAATCACAAAAGAACAAGAAGTACAGGATTTCGAAATTTATCCTTGAAACTAGTTGAATTAGTTTGATGTGGTGACAATACTTTTTGTTTTCTGAATGAATGCTTGAACAGTGCATATGTCTCTTGAATTTGTTGTTTTGAGAATGTTAAAAATTGTTGGCTCTTGAAAGAATGAGGGAAAAAGAGACATGTTATTGAGGATCTGAAAAATCATCAAAATGATTCTTGGAGCAAGAAAAAGCAGTGAATATTCAAAAAAAAATTTCGAAAAAAAAAAGAGAGAAAAAGAAAGAAAAAGAAAGAAATAAAGTTGTGAACCAAGGCAAAAAGAGTGTGCTTAAGAACCTTGGACACCTCTAATTGGGAACTCTAGCAAAGCTGAGTCATAATCTAAAAAGGTTCACCCAATTATGTGTCTGTGGCATGTATGTATCCGGTGGTAATACTGGAAGACAGAGTGCTTTGGGCCACAGCCAAGACTCATACACTAGCTATGTTCAAGAATCATCATACTTAACTAGGAGAATCAATAACACTATCTGAGTTCTGAGTTCTCATAGATGCCAATCATTCTGGACTTCAAAGGATAGAGTGAGATGCCAAAACTGTTCGGAGGCAAAAAGCTACTAGTCCCGCTCATCTAATTGGAACTATGTTTCTTTGATATTTTGGAGTCTATAGTATATTCTCTTCTTTTTATCCTATTTTGATTTTCAGTTGCTTGGGGACAAGCAACAATTTAAGTTTGGTGTTGTGATGAGCGGATAATTTATACGCTTTTTGGCATTGTTTTCAGTATGTTTTTAGTATAATTAGTTAAGTTTCTAGTATATTTTTATTAGTTTTTAGCTAAAATTCACTTTTCTGGACTTTACTATGAGTTTGTGTGTTTTTCTGTGATTTCAGGTATTTTCTGACTGAAATTGAAGGTTCTGAGCAAAAATCTGATTCAGAGACTGAAAAGGACTGCAGATGCTGTTGGATTCTGACCTCCCTGCACTCGAAGTGGATTTTCTGGAGCTACAGAAGCCCAATTGGCGCGCTCTCAACGGCGTTGGAAAGTAGACATCCTGGGCTTTCCAGCAATATATGATGGCCCAAATCGGCGTAGCAATTAGGCCTCAGAAATTCCAGCGTTAAACGCCGGAACTGGCATAAAACTTGGAGTTAAACGCCCAAACTGGCATGAAAGCTGGCGTTTAACTCCAGAAAAGGTCTCTACACGAAAATGCTTCATTGCTCAGCCCAAGCACACACCAAGTGGGCCCGGAAGTGGATTTTTATGTCATTTACTCATTTCTGTAAACCTTAGGATACTAGTTTACTATTAATAGGATCTTTTGACATTGTATCTGGACCTCATGACTTTTTTACACGTTTCTTTGTGTACATTCCACAGCATGAGTCTCTAAACCCCATGGTTGGGGGTGAGGAGCTCTGCTGTGTCTTGATGGATTAATGCAATTACCACTGTTTCTTATTCAATCATGCTTGCTTCCATTCTAAGATATCACTTGCTCTTAACCCGGATGAATGTGATGATCCGTGACACTCATCATCATTCTCAACTATGAACATGTGCCTGACAACCACCTCTGTTCTATTTTAGATTAAGTAGATATCTCTTGGATTCTTTAATCGGAATCTTCGTGGTATAAGCTAGAACTGATGGCGGCATTCAAGAGAATCCGGAAGGTCTAAACCTTGTCTGTGGTATTCTGAGTAGGATTCAATGACTGAATGACTGTGACGTGCTTCAAACTCCTAGCAGGCGGGGCGTTAGTGACAGACGCAAAAGAATCATTGGATTCTATTCCGGCCTGACCGAGAACCGACAGCTGAATTCCGCGTGCTGTGACAGAGCATATGCAATCGTTTTCACTGAGAGGATGGGAGGTAGCCATTGACAACGGTGAAACCCTACATACAGCTTGCCATGGAAGGAGTCTTGCGTGTTTGATGAAGAAGACAGTAGGAAAGCAGAGATTCAGAAGATGGAGCATCTCCAAAGCCTCAACCTATTCTCCATTACTGCTGAACAAGTACCAATTTCATGTTCTTTTGCTTTTTACAATCAATCCTGATAATTTCTGATATCCTGACTAAGATTTACAAGATAACCATAGCTTGCTTCAAGCCGACAATCTCCGTGGGATCGACCCTTGCTCACGCAAGGTATTACTTGGACGACCCAGTGCACTTGCTGGTTAGTTGTGCGGGATTGCAAAAGTGTGATTGCAATTTCGTGCACCAGGCCCAAGGAAATAAAATCCAGGCCTAAGCGGCTAAATCAAGCTGTCCCTAACCATGTGCTTGTGTCATGAAGGCCCAAGTGAAAAGCTTGAGACTGAGTGGTTAAAGTCGTGATCCAAAGCGAAAAGAGTGTGCTTAAGAGCTCTGGACACCTCTAACTGGGGACTCTAGCAAAGCTGAGTCACAATCTGAAAAGGGTTCACCCAGTCATGTGTCTGTGGCATTTGTGTATCCGGTGGTAATACTGGAAAACAAAGTGCTTAGAGCCACGGCCAAGACTCATAAAAGTAACTGTGTTCAAGAATCAACATACTACACTAGGAGAATCAATAATACTATCTGAATTCTGAGTTCCTATGGATGCCAATCATTCTGAATTTCAAAGGATAAAGGGAGATGCCAAAACTGTTCAGAAACAAAAAGCTACTAGCCCCGCTCATCTAAATTAGAATCTGAGCTTCACTTAAAACTCGGAGATTTTATTACTCCTTAAAATTCTTTTTATCCTATTTTGTTCATCTAGTTGCTTGAGGACAAGCAACAGTTTAAGTTTGGTGTTGTGATGAGCGGATATTTTATACACTTTTTGGAGGTAATTTCATGTAGATTTTAGTATGTTTTAATTGGTTTTTAGTAGAATATTATTAGTTTTTAGGCAAAAATCATATTTCTTGACTTTACTATGAGTTTGTGTGTTTTTCTGTGATTTCAGGTATTTTCTGGCTGAAATTGAGGGAGCTGAGCAAAAATCTGAGTTAGGCTGAAAAAGGACTGCTGATGCTGTTGGATCCTGACCTCCCTGCACTCGAAATGGATTTTCTGGAGCTACAGGAGTCCAATTGGCGCGCTCTCAACGGCGTTGGAAAGTAGACATCTAGGGCTTTCCAGAAATATATAATAGTCCATACTTTGCGCAAAGATAGACGACGTAACTTGGCGTTGAACGCCAAGTACATGCTGCTATCTGGAGTTAAACGCTAGAAACACGTCATGATCCGGAGTTGAACGCCCAAAATACGTTATAACTTGGAGTTCAACTCCAAGAAAAGCCTCAACTCGTGGATAGCTTTAGTCTCAGCCCCAGCACACACCAAGTGGGCCCCAGAAGTAGATTTCTGCACCAATTATCTTAGTTTATTCATATTCTGTAAACCTAGGTTACTAGTTTACTATTAAAACAACTTTTAGAGACTTATCTTGTACCTCATGACATTTTCAGATCTAAATTTTATACACTTTGACGGCATGAGTCTCTAAACTCCATTGTTGGGGGTGAGGAGCTTTGCAGCGTCTCGATGAATTAATGCAATTGTTTCTATTTCACTCAAACGTGTGTGTGTTCCGATCTAAGATGTTTATTCGCGCTTAATTATGAAGGAGGTGATGATCCGTGACACTCATCACCTCCCTCAATCTATGAACGTGTTCCTGACAAACACTTCCGTTCTACATCAGACTGAATAAGCTTCTCTTAGATTCCTTAATCAGAATCTCCGCGGTATAAGCTAGAATTGATGGCGGCCACTCTTGAGAATCCGGAAGGTCTAAACCTTGTCTGTGGTATTCCGAGTAGGATTCAATGATCGAATGGCTGTGACGAGCTTCAAACTCGCGATTGCTGGGCATGATGACAAACGCAAAAGGATCAATGGATCCTATTCCAACATGATCGAGAACCAACAGCTGATTAGCCGTGCTGTGACAGAGCATCCGGACCATTTTTACTGAGAGGATGGGAGGTAGCCACTGACAATGGTGACACCCTACATACAGCTTGCCGTAGACGGGCTTTACAAACAATTGAGTTGAATATTACATTGCAGAAATTCAGAGGACAAAGCATCTCCAAAACTCCAACATATTCCCCATTACTGCACAACAAGTAACAACTATTTATTTTATGCCCTTTTTACTTTATACGAGGCTAAAGAACTCTATTGGTATCCTGACTAAGATTAATAAAATAAACATAGCTTGCTTCAAACCAATAATCTCCGTGGGATCGACCCTTACTCACGTAAGGTATTACTTGGACGACCCAGTGCACTTGCTGGTTAGTTGTACGGATTGCAAATTCGTGCACCAAGTACTAAAATATATCATTTTATATATTATTTTTAATTTAATAAATAAAGATGATTTATTATAAAAAAGTACTTAAAATTGACAATTTTTATATGTTATTTTAAATTAATCAATAAATATTAACTTTTATTATAATAATAAAAAATTATTGCATACTAAAATAGAGAGTAATAAAAAATACTATATTAAAAACATATAAAAAAATATAAAAAAAGATTAAATATACTTAAAAAGATAACATTATAATTTAATATAATGTTATTTTAATAATTATCTATCTAGAGTGATTTTAAGTAATATTATCCAAACAATATTCATTTTATCAAAATCAATTTTAGTATAAAATTGCCAAACATAAATCATATTGGCACAACCTCATTTCTATCGAAAATAAATATACAAAATCAGTATTTTATCCGAATTTCAATCTGACAAACGCTAATCTAAACATACACCGCCATAATTTTTTCTATTAACCTTAATCACACATTCACACTTAACCTTTAACACTCATCTTCATAAGGTGAAACCGATAACCCTAATCATCCTAAACTTTTAACACTCATCTCCCATAAGCTAAATCCCTTAACCCTTTTTTCATTGGCTATGAAAACCCTAAACCCTTATGGTGTAACTGTTACTCCACAGCCCTTAACCCATATCTCTAAAGTATTTTCGTTTAAAAGGTAAATTATACTAGCTAACCCCCAAAGTTATTATTTCAAAAGTTATGTGTACGTGTTTATTGTATATTTTTATGTATAATATTTAGTAATTATTGTGTTAGATGTAATAAATTAAATTATACATATATTTATATACAAATATATATATTAATAGCTGATTTTATTGTACGAATAATATTTTTGAATTAATAAGATGCACTTCAATTCATTCAAATAAAATAGTCTTTAAAAATTATTATTGTTGTTCGTTGTTGTTGTTATTGTTGTTGTTATTTATTAATTGGTAATATTAATAAAAAAATATATTTATTATTATAATAAATTTAATTATCCTTAATGTTTGAAGTTGTTACAAAATATGTAATGTAATAAATTTCACGATTAATGATTAGATATTAAGAATAATTAAAACTTAGTACGTTAAAAATAAATATATTATTATTATTACTATCACATAATGTAAAATACTTTAATCTTTTACGAAAATATCTAATATAAATTTTTTATATATTTTATGATTAATGAAAAAATAATAAAAATAAATAAAATATATTATAATAATAATAAATATATTTTATACAATTATCTATACTATTATAATAGTACTAAGAATAATATAAAGTTTATATTACTATTAATATAATAAATGTTAATTATTGTTCATATTTGTCATTAATCATGAAATGTAATTAAAAAACTTTTAATTAAATATTTTTATAACAAGTGAGAAACTAAAAAAATATTTAAAATATAATTATAATAATAAGTATGTGTTTTATATTATTTTTCTTTTTTTTAACCAATAAAATAATGATCGCTATTTTATATACAAAAGTGATTATTAAAGAGTATTTTAATAATATAAGAGATATAATTTTAAATGCTATTGTTTGGCGGAGTCTGCAAAAAATATATATTTTCTGCTAACCTGAAATGAGTTTATTATTTTTTCTTTTGGTTAGCCATTAGCACGTGATCGATGGGATTTGTTGCTACAGGAGAGATTCTGAAGCTGCTAATATATACGTCTGATCACTTCAGAAATTTTTAGGAGCTCTAGAGAGTTTTACCTAATATTTTGTTGGGAGTTGTGTGTGAAAAATTTTAATTAACTATAGTATACTAGTGTTAGAAAAAAATATTAAATGGCAATGTAGATTACAGGTGAGAAATTTAATATTAAATATTATTTTATTACTATTACAATTTTGTCTCATCTTATATAGTTGGGATGAGATTTTGATCTTTTAAATTTTGAATTTCACTTTAGAGGGTAAAGTGTGATCTCTCACCCTTAAATAGTTTATCTCTCATATTTTCTCTTGGTCCCGCCTATAAAATAAATGGTGAGAGATCACACTTTACTTTCTAAAGTGAAAATTTAAAATTTAAAGAATGCAAATTCGTTTGGATGATGCCCCTTGGTGTAAATGAAAAGCATGCATTATTCCGTCCCTATATAAAAGGCTTGCATGGAACTCATTTTTGAAGAGCTAGAGTGAAAAGGATTGCACTCATGGAGAATGGGAGGAAACGCTTCTATGCTATGAGGAGGGGCCGCCAGCCAGGTATCTACACCAAGTGAAAAGACGCACAACTTCAAATGGAGGGATTCAGCGACAACGAACACAAAAGTTTCCGTTACAAGAGTGATGCGGAGGCTTGGCTGGTTCAGATCCGAATGATGAAGAGCACATGCCACATCGTCTAGAGTTGGGGCCGCATGGTTTGGTTGTTCCACTTCAGACTCTGAAAATGGCCAAGGCGCTGTTGATAGGTGGTGAGGGGAGTTGTAACTCTCGGGCGTTCAATTCGGAGACTGGTAAGTTGGTGTGTTTATGTTCCTTTATGTTTACATGTTTTGATCTTGATGGCATTGTTATGCATTATTCAATATTTGAGTGCAGAGCATGAGGTCGTGCCAAAGTTAGACCAAACAGAGTTTGTTTACATCGAGGACATGGAGTAGATACTCATTCGGACATGTGGCCAACTTCAAGTTGGACCTCCCATCTTTATGAAGTGTGATAACGTCATGAGGCAGGGAAGGTGTCTTGTTTCTTTTGGTGTTGTAGTTCATCAGCCATACAAGGGTGCAAGCATCGTTGCCAACGGATGATTGTCGACTACTGCAGAAAGCCAAGCTAGAGAAGACGCTGCTTTTGCGACACTTGAGCAGTTGCTATCGGAAACGCAGTTGAAGATCTTCGACTTTAACTATCAAGTTATTTTTAGGTACCAACAACGGGTGTGTTAGTTGCGGCGCCAAGCTGGTACGTCCTTGTCGGAACTATTGATGGTCCTAAAGAAGGAGAATGCAGAGCTAAGGCAAATGGTAGCCATGTATGGTGATATGTATCGGCATTAGGATATGTTGTTTAGGGTTGAAGCATGGGGGTAGGTATATTTGTGTTTGGTTTAGGGTTCACATTTAGTTTTTGATGCAAAATGAATGATATTCCCATATTTTGTTAATACAATGTTTGTATTTGTTGAAGGATCTGCTGTGAACTAAATTGTATTGTTAAAACAATGACTCAATATTGCATTATGAGGTTACCTCCTTTATTAATTAGGTTATGGAAATTGGGTGTCATTATCAGACGAGGTAATGACAATTTTTAATTACTAGGTTTGGCTATTTCAGATTAAAGTCTAGTGTCACAGTGTAAGCATACCATGTTAGATTGTCGAGAAAAGTTTATAATTGTAAATTAAAGAGGTAATGACCAATTCGGTACTCGAAAGATTCAAACGCTGACATTTTGGTACCCAACTATTGATATTGACAAAAAGGTATCTGAATGATTTAAAATTTTGCCAAGCGTGTCCAAGAGCTTGCCGGAACATAGCTCCGGTGAGTACGATGCTTACGTGGTGGGCGGTTTTTGCTGACAAGGCTAGTGTTATGTTAGATGGAATTTCTAATTTTAATTATGCTTATCCTACTTGGAAAATAAACTAAACCTAATTTGAACATTAGTTTTGCCCCAATTTTGCCCTAAAACCCAATTAGCATATAGCAAGTTACTAGTTACTGAGTTACTGTGGTTATTGTGTCACTAGCGAAAATCAAAGGTCACGTAGAGAGGGAGAGACGTTGCTCTCGAAGCTTGGCGCGAAGAAGAAGAAGGATAGAAGACGATACGCATTGTCGAATCAAGGGTAAGGGTTCTCAAGTGGCATCGTGGGATCACCATTGTTGGCAAGGAGCAACCCTACGAAGAGGTACGTTCTGCTTCATGTTCTTTGTTTATGTTCTGGTTTTTTGCGTTTGCTGGTGACATCCTGTTTATTCATTATATCTTCTCTCTACTATTTCTTAGATGGATCGTTTAGTTACGTTTGTGTATCATCACATGGGTTGCTTGAAAAAGGTTAGAGATGGGAATGTGATATACGAAGGGGGTTTAGTCACTGAGATACACAGGGTGAATGTGGAGACATGTAATTTATTTTTTGTTGAGGGGTTGTTTTTAGACCTGGGTTACCCTGGATATAGTGAGGCATATTGGCTAGAACCTGGTTTCGAATTAGGTCAGGGTCTTAGAGTACTGAGGACAGATGCTGAAGTGATGAGGATGTGTGAGAGTGCAATTAAAAACGACAATACTGTCCATCTCTACTTTGATCACCCTATTGATGCCAACCCTGAAATCATTGATGATGATGTGGTGTCTTCTGGTAGCAGTGAGAGTGTGGTTGAGGTCAATCCACCCGATGATGAGAGGGAAACTGAAGTTGTGAGTGAGAAAACTGGCGAGGTTAATCAGTTGAGTAAGGATATAACAGTTGTTGTGAAGGAGACTTTGAATGAAGTTGTGACTGAGAAGGGTGTTGATGTTAACGAGTCTGAGGCCAGAGAGGGTGGTGTTATGAATGAAGATGTGAATCACGGGAATGGGGATAAAGAGACTGAGCAACCTGCAGCTCCAGAAAAAGTTGTTAAGAGGGTGAGAAAGAGGCATCCAAGACCACCACCCAGTGGTTTATCACAAGAAAGGAGAGCTGCTGAATCTGAACAGCCTGAGGGTGATCCTCTAGAAGCTGAAATAGTAAATGAACAAACACATGAGAGGAATGATGATGATGCACATGTTGCCAATGAAGGTGCTAACAATGAAGAACCATTGGTGGATGAGATGAGGGCAGAGGAAGCAGCTACTCAGAATGCAGGAGGTAAAAATATTAGGTTTTTTTACTTATAGCATTTTTGGATAAGTATTGGTTTTATGAATTCAATGATTATGATACACATGTTGCCAATGAAGGTGTTAACCTTGAAGAACCAGTGGTGGATGAGTTGAGGGCAGAGGAAACAGCTACAGAAAATGCAGCAGGTAAACATATTATATCTGTTTTGTTACAGCATTTTTTGATAAATATTGCATGATGGCTGACAAGTATCACCTGATGTATTAACAGATACAGAAACACAGAGAAAGGATAGGACAAATTCAAGGAGAAATCATCCTAGGCCTCAACCATCTGGGCAGAGGATTGTACCTGGAAAGGATGATGAAGCACCAAGGGTAGAGGTGCCTAACCCAAACAGAGCAGATGGAGAGATGGGACCTGAGATGTACCAATACGAATCTGATGAACTGTATAGCCCTCCTGGATCTGATGATGAAGATGAACCTGTTTTTCCTCAACATAACCCGAACACACCCTTTGGGAAAATTACTCTGGAGTTGAACATGGAGTTTGAGACCATGGAACACTTTAAAGCAGCGGTTCAAAAGTACAACATACAGATTGGGAGACAGGTTTTATATCTTAGGAATGAGAAGAAGAGGTGCAGGGTTATTTGCTATGACCCCGACTGCCCTTGGTTGTGTTACTGTTCTAGGACCAACTATCCAGCCTCGTTTCAGATTAAAACATTTGTGGATGAGCATACGTGTCCGAGAAGCAACAAGAGTAAGTCAGTGAGTTGTGCTTGGGTAGCTGAAGAGCTTGTGCCTAAACTCAGAATCCATCCTAACATGTTACAAAGGGAGGCACAGGAGTGGTTTAAGGTGGAGTATGACATCTCAGTTAATGAGAGGATGATGTACAGGGCTATGGATAAGGCCAAAGATGTTATTGAAGGAACAGAAAAGGATCAATACCTGAGACTTAGAGACTATCTGAATGAGATCATCAAGGTTAATCCTGGGTCAAGAGCCAACATGGGGACAACTCCACAGCAGGAAGGGTTGCCAAGATTTAGGAACTTGTATGTATGTTTGGCTGCTTGCAAGCAGGGATTTAAAGCAGGGTGCAGACCCTTCATAGTGTTAGATGGTACGTTTCTGAAAGGCTACTTTGGAGGGCAGTTACTAACAGCAGTAGGTCAGGACGCGAATAACCAGCTATTTCCAATTGCTTACGGTGTTGTCGATGCAGAAACTCGGGAAAATTGGAGATTCTTTCTCGAGGAGTTACATACTGACATAGGGGACTATAATGAGAATGGCTGGGTGTTCATGTCTGACCAGCAGAAGGTAATATGAAGAGTATCCAATCATTATTGTTCTTATATTCCTACTTGAGTAACTTTAGTGTATTAATGTTAACTACTGAATTTACCCATGAATGCAGGGATTGATACCAGCATTACAAGATGTGATGCCAGGTGTGAAGCACAGATTTTGTTGTATGCATATGTGGAGAAATCTGAACAAACGATGGAAGGATAAGGAGCTTAAGGGAGCATTCTGGCAATGTGCAAAAGCAACTACTGATCAAGAATTCAAGGATGCAATGGCTAACGTGAAAAGGATCAATAAACAGGCATGGGAGTATTTGGATAAATTTGAGCAAGAACAGTGGTCAAGGAGCAAGTTTTCTGAATGGCCAAAGGTTGATAGCTTGACTAGCAACAACTGTGAATCGTTTAACTCAACAATCGTGGGTCTGCGGGGGAAAAGCATACTGACAATGCTTGAGGAGCTCAGATTCTATATCATGAAGACGATGGCAACTCACAAGGACGCACTGATGGCTTACACTGGACTTATAGCCCCTATACAAGTGAGTAGATTAGAGAAGGAAAAAAAACAAGCTAACTACTGGGAGGCACAGTGGTGTGGTGATGATGAACATAACGAATTTGAAGTCAGAAAGTGGCAACACAGAGTCAGGGTGAACACAAGAGAGAGGACATGTTCCTGCAGAAAATGGCAGCTGACTGGACTACCATGCTGTCATGGTATTGCAGCAATCCAGAGGAAGAATGAGAAGCCCGAAGACTATGTCCATCACAAGCTCACCATGGAGGCATACAACAGGACTTACCAGTTTCACATTAACAGCATACCAAGCCAAGAATATTGGGAGCACCATGAAGGGTTGCCTTGTCTGCCTCCTCCATACAAGAGGCCTATTGGCAGACCTTCCAAGAAAAGGAAGAAGGACAGCAGCGAGCAAGACTCTGGGAGCCAATACCATGCCAAGAGAAGATATGGCCAGATAACATGTCAAACCTGCAAGAGAGTAAGTGAATCAACTTTATTATCTACTATCTACTTACATAATATCATTCAATCATACATAAACTGTTTGAATACTGATTTAATTTATTTATTGCCTGGCTGCAAGGTTGGACATAATAGTAGGACTTGCCCTGAGAGATCAAATGGAGCAGCAGCTCAAGAAGAAGGAATTGATGAGGATGAAGCTAGAGAGCAAGAAGCTAATTGGGAGGAGACCATGGAGGCTGCACATCCTGCACATGTTGCAGATGAGGAAAACCTCACTCAAAACCACCCACAGAGTCAACCTGATGAGGTAAACTTTTGTATTTTAATTCAAACCTTGTTCTTTCCCAAAATGTTGCACCTGGAACTGAGAAAGCCCCACCCTAAACTAATCACCCAACTCATACAGAACACTGAGGTTGATTTGTCTACCACAACAACTACTGCACCCCCTAATGCAGCCACTACACCAGCAACCAGCTCAGGACCAGCACCTCCAGTGGCAGCAAGGCCAGTAGAGCCAGCACCACCAATACTACCAACAAGAGGCAAGGGCAGGACCATTCGAAGAGGAAGACCCCCAACCTTAACAGCACCTCAAACTAGGGTTGCCAGCCATGATGCTGGGTCTAATTGTCAGATCCCAGCCACACCAACCAATGCTGCAGGACCAAGTACTGGGCCTGGGTCAATGTCACAAGGTCCTTTGGGTAGGCCCACTCTGCAAGCCCAAAATTCAGCATCCTCTAGGCCACCAACTGTGACTAGAGAAACCATGGCAGCAGCAAGTCCAGCCACACAGAGCAGGTTCACAGGCTTCATGCCCACCCCATCCTTGAAGAAGAAAAAGCCTTCAGCAAGCATCAAGAAGTGACAGCTTTCTTTCTTGGGTTTTCATTTTGTTTTTAGTAGTTCCATGTTGGACCTGATGTAGATACTATGCAAGTAAATGCCATTATGGCATGTTTAGTTTTTAGTTACATGTTGGACCTGATTTAGTATTACTTGTTATCAACATTATTGTCATTATGCCATGATAGTTTTTTGGGGCAAAACTTTTGTTATTTTGGGTCTGAGGTTTGTTACTCTGGATACTTATGGATTATGTTTTCATGCTATGAGACAGGTGTTTTTATACAGCTTCCGTTTATGCCATTTTTTCATCAATGGCTAACCTATCTTATATTTGGCTTGCTCATAATTCAAAAGCAATAACTCAGTTACAGAAGACTAACAAGAGTGCATCCATTAATTCATCTCAATTACAATTAGGATAACATTACAAATAAACAAAATTTCATTCCTAAAATCTTAAATTTGACCATTGTCTTCCTACTTAGCCATACACAGCAGACTCAAAACCAGATTTAACCCAAGCAATACACAGATAACAATCAACAAGAACTCAACCCTCTTCAGTTCCTCCTTCATGTCATTAACCACAGGAAGCACCATCATCATCCTATCCCTTTCTCGGCCATCACTACACTCCTGGTTCATTCTGATTTTATTTTTTGGGTCAGCTATACCCACCATGTTGCTATTCTCCGAAGACACTTCTCCTTCCACACATTGCTCTTCAATTTCATCCAACCATTGAAAATACCCACAACGTCTTTGTGTGTTCTAGCATGGCACAAAAATTTCATGAATCAGAGAAGATCGGAAAGTAAATCTGAAAAGTGGAGAAAATAAATCCAGGAAGAATGCATCATTTCCTCACGTAACATCAACATTTTAACCTTACCTTCCACAGAGGGCAACGTAGAAACCATCTATCAGGGTTGCTACTTGTCTTCGACTTCAACGGAAGGGGACAAAAGCAACACCCATCGTAGAGTTTACTACCAACTCCAGAACCACCATCAACGTCGAAGGCTACGGATGAGTGCTTTCTCACGGTTCCACCTTTTCCACGAGCCCTAGCTACTTGCATCTTTCAGATTGGGATTGTGCTCTACGAGAGAGCAAGGAGAGCTAATTGGGTTTTAGGACAAAATTGGGGCAAAACTAATGTTCAAATTAGGTTTAGTTTATTTTCCAAGTAGGATAAGCATAATTAAAATTAGAAATTCCATCTAACATAACACTAGCCTTGTCAGCAAAAACCGCCCACCACGTAAGCATCGTACTCACCGGAGCTATGTTCCGGCAAGCTCTTGGACACGCTTGGCAAAATTTTAAATTATTCAGGTACCTTTTTGTCAATATCAATAGTTGGGTACCAAAATGTCAGCGTTTGAATCTTTCGGGTACCGAATTGGTCATTACCTCTAAATTAAAAGAAGAATACAATACTATGAATGTATTTTTATGGTCAAAGTCAAAAGAGGAATTTTATCAAATCTAATCAGTCAATGGTCAACATGGATTTAGAGGTCATGAACACAAAGAAGACGTTACTGGAAATGTGATGATTATTGGAAAAAAAGTAAATTGCTTTTCTATTTTGGGATTATAGTTTCTTCACATTAAGAAGATCTTGTTTTACTATAACCAATTTTCTAAATTATTATAGCTTGGTTGCCGATGAAATAATGGATAATTTACATTACTAAGTCAAAAATTTTTATTCGATTTATATCTATATAGAACCAATACTAAATCGAATTTAATTATTTTGAGTATTACAAGTCTATAAAAAAATTTGTATTTTTATAAAATTTAAAAATTTAATTATGTAATAAGTTCATACCGTTTAAGCAAATGTTAAATCTTATAAAATTACTTACAATAATGACCAAAATTATTTACAATAAATTTTTAAAACTTCATAACTTAAATTGAATATTTAAATTTTAGTTGTATTAGTTACAAAATAAAGAATTGTCAAACAATTTTTGTATTCAGACAAGCCATTAATAAATTTGAACCTATATTTTATTGAAAAATGTAGATAACTATTATGAAAATAAAAAAAAACAATTTAAAAATTTGATCTTTAATTTCTTATTCATATGTTTAACGTATTATTAGTTGTTGACATAAATAATACTATCAAAAAATAAATTTAGCAAAAAAATTATTAAAATTTAAAAGTAATGATATATCAATCTTTTAATCATAGTTGTTAAAAAATTGTAAGAAAAATTAATCTGTATAATATGTTTTGATAATACATCTTTAAAAATTTGAGGAGTTTAGTTGTTTTTTCCATCATATCAAATTGTGGTTATCCTATAAGCCTCTCCTATTAAGCATATGGTTCATTTATCCAATACATGCCTTATTATTGGTTGTTTCTTAGGATAATAATGAATGAACTGAAATCCAATACATTGTAAAAAGTGTTGGCTTTGTATGTCTTGTATGTCTTTAAATTACCTCAGGCAAGTATAGATGACTATCATATGGGTTTAATCGTGGGCCAACTACTGAAATGGCCCTTATAAAAAGAGAAGCCGACTGATGAGCGGATAATTTATACGCTTTTTGGCATTGTTTTTAGGTAGTTTTTAGTAGGATCTAGCTATTTTTAGGAATGTTTTCATTAGTTTTTATGAAAAATTCACATTTATTGACTTTACTATGAGTTTGTGTATTTTTTTGTAATTTCAGGTATTTTCTGGCTGAAATTGAGGGACCTGAACAAAAATCTTATTCAGGCTGAAAAAGGACTGCTGATGCTGTTGGATTCTGACCTCTCTGCACTCGAAATGAATTTTCTGGAGTTACAGAACTTCAAATGGTGCGCTCTTAACGGCGTTGGAAAGTAGACATCCAGAACTTTCCAGAAATATATAATAGTCCATATTTTATTTGAGTTTAGATGACGCAAACTGGCATTCAATGCCAGTTCCATACTGCATTCTGGAGTAAAACGCCAAAAACACGTCACAAACCAGAGTTAAACGCCAAAAGCACGTTACAGCTTGGCGTTTAACCCCAAGAGAAGTTTTTGCACGTGTAAAGCTCAAGCTCAACCCAAGCACACACCAAAGTGGGCCCCGAAAGTGGATTTCTGCACTTAGACTTATTTCTGTAAACCCTAGTGGCTAGTTTAGTATAAATAGAACTTTTTACTATTGTACTAGTGTCAGTCTTTGACCAGGTCCTTTTCCCTATTGTTCGAATTTATATCACATTTTGGGGGCTGGCCATTTGGCCATGCCTGGACCACCATCACTTATGTATTTTCAACGGTGGAGTTTCTACACACCATAGATTAAGGTGTGGAGCTCTGCTGTACCTCGAGTTTTAATGCAATTACTACTACCTTTTATTCAATTCAAGCTTATTCTTATTCTAAGATATTACTCGTACTTCAACCTGATGGATGTGATGATCCGTGACACTCATCATCATCCGTTCCTATGAACGCATGCTTGACAACCACTTCCGTTCTACAAGCGAAAGCTAGAGTGAATATCTCTTGGATTCCTTAAGCAGAATCTTCGTGGTATAAGCTAGAATTATTGGCGGCCATTCTTGAGAATCTGAAAAGTCTAAACTTTGTCTGTGGTATTCCGAGTAGGATTCAGGGATTGAATGACTGTGACGAGCTTCAAACTCGCGATTGTTGGGCATAGTGACAGATGCAAAAGAATCAATAGATTCTATTCCGACATGATCGAGAACCGACAGATGATTAGCCGTGCTGTGACAGAGCATTTGAACCATTTTCACTGAGAGGATGGGAAGTAGCCATTGACAACGGTGACGCCCTACATATAGCTTGCCATGGAAAGGAGTAAGAAGGATTGAAGGAAGGCAGTAGGAAAGCAGAGATTCAGAAGGAACAAAGCATCTCTATACACTTATCTGAAATTCTCACCAATGAATTACATAAGTATCTCTATCCTTATTTTATGCTTTATTTATCTTTTAATTATGAAAACCATTATAACCATTTGAATCCGCTTAACTGAGATTGACAAGATGACCATAGCTTGCTTCATACCAACAATCTCCGTGGGATCGACCCTTACTCACGTAAGGTTTATTACTTGGACGACCCAGTGCACTTGCTGGTTAGTTGTGCGAAGTTGTGAAGAATGTGAGTGAACCATAGTAGTGTGCACCAAGTTTCTAGAGCCATTGCTAAGAATTGTTCAATTTATGAAAAGAGTAAATCACAATTTTGCCTATCAAGTTTTTGGCGCCGTTGCCGGGGATTGTTCGAATATGGACAACTGACTGTTCATCTTGTTGCTCAGATTAGGTAATTTTCTTTTCAAAAAGTTTTCAAAATTTTTCTTTGTTTTCGTTTTTCCAAAAAGTAATTTTCGAAAAACCAAAAAAATTATAAAATCATAAAATCAAAAATTTTTTTGTGTTTCTTGTTTGAGTCTAGTGTCAATTTTTAAGTTTGGTGTCAATTGCATATTTTTTTTAAAAAATTTATGCATTTTTCGAAAATTTCATGCCTGGTGTTCTTCATGATCTTCAAGTTGTTCTTGACAAGTCCTCTTGTTTGATCTTTATGTTTTCTTGTTTTGTGTCTTTTGTTGTTTTTCATATGCATTTTTGCATTCATAGTGTCTAAGCATTAAAGATTTCTAAGTTTGGTTTCTTGCATGTTTTTCTTTTCTTGAAAATTTTAAAAAAATAAGTCTTGATGTTCATCTTGATCTTCAACGTGTTCTTGGTGTTCATCTTGACATTCATAGTGTTCTTGCATGCATTAGTGGTTTTGATCCAAAATTTTCATGTTTTGGGTCATATTTGTGTTTTTCTTTCTCTTCATTAAAAATTCAAAAATAAAAAATATCTTCCCTTATTTTTCTCATAAATTCCAAAAATTTGAGTTGGCTTAGTCAAAAATTTTTAAAACTTAGCTATTTCTTAAAAGTCAAGTCAAATTTTCAATTTTAAAAATCCTATCTTTTCAAAACTTTTTTCAAAAATCAAATCTTTTTCATTTTTTTATTATTTTCGAAAATTTTTAAAATTTATTTTCAAAATCTTTTTCTTATCTTTATTTCAAAATTTCGAAAACTTTACTAACAATTAATGTGATTGATTCAAAAATTTGAAGTTTGTTACTTTCTTGTTAAGAAAGGTTCAATCTTTAAATTCTAGAGTCATATCTTTTAGTTTCTTGTTAGTCAAGTAATCAATTTTAATTTTAAAAATCAAATCTTTTCCAAAATATCTTTTGCAATCATATCTTTTCAAAATATCTTTTTCAAATCATATCTTTTTCAAAATTGATTTCAAAAATCTTTTCTAACTTCTTATCTTTTCAAAATTGATTTTCAAATATTTTTCAACTAACTAATTGACTTTTTATTTGTTTCTTAGCTTTTTCAAAACCACCTAACTAATTTTATCTCTCTAATTTTCGAAAACTCCTCTCTTTTTTTTTTCAAAATTCTTTTAATTAAATAATTGTTTCAAATTTTAATTTTAATTTTAATTTTTCTCTTAATTTTCGAAAATCACTAATTTTTTTAAAACAATTTTCGAATTTCTCTCTCCCTCATCTTCTTCTATTTATTTATTTAATTACTAACACTCTTCTCTTCATCTTAAAAATTCGAACCCTCTCATCTCCTCTGTGTTCGAATTTTTCTCATCCCTCTTGTACTCTTCTATTCTTCTACTCACATAAAGGAGTCTCTCTACTGTGGTAAAGAGGATCCCTATTATTATTTTCTATTCCCTTCTTTTTCATATGAGCAGGAGCAAGGACAAGAATATTCTTGTTGAAGCAGATCCTGAACCTGAAAGGACTCTGAAGAGGAAACTAAGAGAAGCTAAATTACAACAATCCAGAGACAACCTTACAGAAATTTTCGAAAAAGAAGAGGAGATGGCAGCCGGAAATAATGACAACAACAATAATGCAAGGAGGATGCTTGGTGATTATACTACACCTACTTCCAAGTTTGATGGAAGAAGTATCTCAATTCCTGCCATTGGAGCAAACAATTTTGAGATAAAACCTCAACTAGTTGCTCTAATGCAACAGAACTACAAGTTCTATGGACTTCCATCAAAAGATCCCTACCAGTTTTTAATTGAGTTCTTGCAGATCTGTGAGACTGTTAAGACTAATAGAGTAGATCCTGAAGTCTACAGGCTCATGCTTTTCCCTTTTGCTGTAAGAGACAGAGCTAGAACATGGTTGGACTCACAACCTAAAGATAGCCTAGACTCTTGGGATAAGCTGGTCACGGCCTTCTTGGCTAAGTTCTTTCCTTCTCAAAAGCTGAGCAAGCTTAGAGTGGATGTTCAGACCTTCAAACAAAAAGATGGTGAATCCCTTTATGAAGCTTGGGAAAGATACAAGCAGATGACCAAAAGGTGTTCTTTTGACATGCTTTCAGAGTGGACCATTTTGGATATATTCTATTATGGTCTATCTGAGTTCTCTAAGATATCACTAGACCATTCTGCAGGTGGATCCATTCACCTAAAGAAAATACCTGCAGAAGCTCAAGAACTCATTGACATGGTTGCAAATAACCAATTCATGTATACCTCTGAGAGGAATCCTGTGAGTAATGGAACGCCTCAGAAGAGGGGAGTTCTTAAAATTGATTCTCTGAATGCCATATTGGCTCAGAACAAAATGTTGACTCAGCAAGTCAACATGATTTCTCAAAGTCTGAATGGATGGCAAAATGCATCCAACAGTACTAAAGAGGCATCTTTTGAAGAAGAAGCTTATGATCCTCAGAACCCTGCAATGGCAAAGGTAAATTATATGGGTGAACTTTATGGAAACACCTATAATTCCTCATGGAGAAATCATCCAAATTTTTAATGGAAGGATCAACAAAAGTCTCAACAAGGCTTTAATAATGGTGGAAGAAACAGGCTTAGCAATAGCAAGCCTTTTCCATCATCTTCTCAGTAACAGACAGAGAATTCTGAGCAGAGTCCCTCTAGCTTAGCAAATATAGTCTCTGATCTGTCTAAGGCCACTTTAAGCTTCATGAGTGAAACAAGGTCCTCCATTAGAAATTTGGAGGTACAAGTGGGCCAGCTGAGTAAGAAAATCACTGAAACCCCTCCTAGTACTCTCCCAAGCAATACAGAAGAGAATCCAAAAAGAGAGTGCAAGGCCATTGATATAATCAATATGACCGAATGCACAAAGGAGGAGAATGACGTGAATCCCAGTGAGGAAGACCTCATGGGACGTCTTCCAGACAAGAAGGAGTTCCCTAATCTGAGGCTCATATAGAGACCATAGAGATTCCATTAAACCTCATTCTACCATTCATGAGCTCTGAAAACTATTCTTCCTCTGAAGAGGATGAAGATGTAACTGGAGAGCAAGTTGCTCAATATTTAGGAGCTATCATGAAGCTGAATGCCAAGTTGTTTGGTAATGAGACTTGGGAAGATGCACCTCCCTTGCTCATTAGTGAACTAGATATATGGGTTCAGCAAACTTTACCTCAAAAGAAACAAGATCCTGATAAATTCTTAATACCCTGTACCATAGGCACCATGACGTTTGAGAAGGCTCTGTGTGACCTGGGGTCAGGCATAAATCTTATGCCACTCTCTGTAATGGAGAAACTAGGAATCTTTGAGATACAGGCTGCCACATTCTCATTAGAGATGGCAGAGAAGTCAATAAAACAAGCTTATGGAATGGTAGAGGATGTGTTAGTGAAGGTTTAAGGCCTTTACATCCTTGCTGATTTCATAATCTTAGACACTAGGAAGGATAAGGATGAATCCATCATCCTTGGAAGACCCTCCCTAGCCACAGCAGGAGCTGTGATTGATGTTGACAGAGGAGAGCTAATCCTTCAATTGAATGGAGACTACATGGTGTTTAAAGCTCAAGGATCTTCCTCTGCAACCATGGAGAGGAAGCATGAAAAGCTTCTCTCAATACAGAGTCAAATAGAGCCCCCACAATCAAACTCAAAGTTTGGTATTGGGAGGCCACAACCAAACTCTAAGTTTGGTGTTGAACCCCCACATTCAAATTCTAAGTTTGGTGTTGGGAGGTCCCAACAATGCTCTGATGATTTGTGAGGCTCCATGAGAGCTCACTGTCAAGCTATTGACATTAAAGAAGCGCTTATTGGGAGGCAATCCAATTTTTTTTATTTATCTATATTTTTATTGTTTTTTTATGTTTTATTAGGTTCATGATCATGTGGAGTCACAAAACAATTACTAAAATTAAAAACAGAATCAAAAATAGCAGAAGAAACAGCACACCCTAGAGGAAGAGCTTACTGGCGTTTAAATGCCAGTAAGGAGCATCTGGCTGGCGTTCAACGCCAGAACAGAGCATGAATCTGGTGTTGAACACCAGAATCAAGCAGCAGTCTGGCGTTTAAATGCCAGGATTACACCCTGAGGAGAGCTGGCGTTAAACACCAGAAACAAGCATGGAACTGGCGTTTAACGCCAGAAATATGCTGCAGATTGGCGTTGAACGCCCGAAACAAGCATAGAGTTGGCGTTCAACGCCAGAAACAAGCATCAATCTGGCGTTGAACGCCAAGATTGCATGCAGAGGGCATTTTACACGCCTCATTGGTGCAGGAATGATAAATCCTTGACACCTCAGGATTTGTGGACCCCATAGGATCACCTCAGGATCTGTGGACCCCACAGGATCCCCACCTACCTTCTCCCTCTCTCTCACACCTTTTCATAACACTCTTCCCCATCACCTCTGCACCACTCACATCTATCCTCTCTTCTCCATAAACCCCACCTACCTTCAAATTCAAAATCTCTTTCCCACCCAAATCCACCCTAAATGACTGAACTCCACTCCCTCTCCCTCCACTATATAAACCCCTCAATCCTTTTTCATTTTTACACAATACTACCCTCTCTTCTCCCCCTTAGCCGGATACATACCTCTCTCTCCCTCTCCTCCATATCTTCTTCTTTTTATTCTATTCTTTCTTTTTTTGCTCGAGGGAGAGCAATATTCTAAGTTTGATGTAGTAAAAGCATAGCTTTTTTGTTTTTCCATAACTATTGATGGCACCTAAGGCCGGAGAAACCTCCAGAAAGAGGAAAGAGAAGACAAAAGCTTCCACCTCCGAGTCATGGGAGATGGAGAGATTCATCTCAAGGGTCCATAGCTCAGTGGTAGAGCATTTGACTGCACATCAAGAGAGCCCACTCATGGACCTCAACAAGAGTATGAGGAATTCCCTCATCAAGAAATCCCTGAGATACCTCAGGGGATACATTTTTCTCCACACAATTATTGGGAGCAACTAAGGATAAGAGCACCAAAATCACTAGGGATCAAGCAACAGAGGCAAGGAAGAGACATAGAGGAGCTCAAGACACCTTTGGTTCTTCAAGAGGAAGACGCCACCCACACTAAGGTGGACTCATTCCTTAATCTCCTTGTCTATTTATTTACTGTTTTCAGTTTTTATGCTCTATGTTTGTCTATGTTTTGAGTCTTTACTACATGATCATTAATATTTAGTAACTATGTCTTAAGGCTATGAGTAATTCTATGAATCCTTCACCTTTCTTAAATGAAAAATGTTTCTAATACAAAAGAACAAGAAGTACACGAGTTTCAAATTCATCCTTGAAATTAGTTTAATTATATTGATGTGGTGACAATACTTTTTATTTTCTGAATGAATGCTTGAACAGTGCATATTTTTTTATCTTGTTGTTTATGAATGTTAAAATTGTTGGCTCTTGAAAGAATGATGAACAAGAGAAATGTTATTGATGATTTGAAAAATCATAAAATTGATTCTTGAAGCAAGAAAAAGCAGTGAAGAACAAAGCTTGCGAAAGAAAAAAAAGTAGCGAAAAAAATTATATAGAAAAAAAAAAAGAAAAAGCAAGCAGAAAAAGCCAATAGCCCTTAAAACCGAAAGACAAGGGTAAAAAGGATCCAAGGCTTTGAGCATCAGTGGATAGGAGGGCCCAAGGAAATAAAATCCAGGCCTAAGCGGCTAAATCAAGCTGTCCCTAACCATGTGCTTGTGGCATGCAGGTCCAAGTGAAAAGTTAGAGACTGAGTGGTTAAAGTCATGATCCATAGAAAAAAAGAGTGTGCTTAAGAGTTCTGGACACCTCTAACTGGGGACTTTAGCAAAGCTAAGTCACAATCTGAAAAGGTTCACCCAGTTATGTGTCTGTGGCATTTATGTATCCGGTGGTAATACTGGAAAACAAAGTGATTAGGGCCACGGCCAAGACTCATAAAAGTAGCTGTGTTCAAGAATCAACATACTTAACAAGAGAATTAATAACACTATCTGAACTCTGAGTTCCTATAGATGCCAATCATTCTAAACTTTAAAGGATAAAGTGAGATGCCAAAACTGTTCAGAGGCAAAAAGCTACAAGTCCCGCTCATCTAATTAAAACTAATATTCATTGATGTCTTGAGATTTATAGTATATTCTCTTCTTTTTATCCTATCTGATTTTCAGTTGCTTGGGGACAAGCAACAATTTAAGTTTGGTGTTGTGATGAGTGGATAATTTATACGCTTTTTGGCATTGTTTTTAGGTATTTTTAGTAGGATCTAGCTACTTTAGGGATGTTTTCATTAGTTTTTATGCAAAATTCACATTTCTGGACTTTACTATGAGTTTGTATGTTTTTTTTTGTGATTATAGGTATTTTCTGGCTGAAATTGAGGAACCTGAGCAAAAATCTGGTTCAGGCTGAAAAAGGACTGCTGATGCTGTTGGATTCTGACATCCTTGCACTCGAAATGGATTTTCTGGAGCTACAGAACTCCAAATGGTGCGCTCTCAACTGCGTTGCAAAGTATACATCTAGAGCTTTCCAGCAATATATAATAGTCCATACTTTATTCGATTTTAGATGACACAAACTGGCGTTCAACACCAGTTCCATGCTGCATTCTGGAGTAAAACACCAGAAACACGTCACAAACTAGAGTTAAACGCCAAAAACACGTTACAACTTGGCGTTTAACCCCAAGAGAAGCCTCTGCACGTGTAAAGCTCAAGCTAAGCCCAAGCACACACCAAAGTGGGCCCCAGAAGTGGATTTCTGCACTTAGACTTATTTCTGTAAACTCTAGTGGCTAGTTTAGTATAAATAGAACTTTTTACTATTGTACTAGTGTCAGTCTTTGACCAGGTCCTTTTCCCTATTGTTCGAATTCATATCACATTTTGGGGGCTGGCCATTTGGCCATGCCTGGACCACCATCACTTATGTATTTTTAACGGTGGAGTTTCTACACACCATAGATTAAGTTGTGGAGCTCTGCTGTACCTCGAGTTTTAATGCAATTACTACTATCTTTTATTCAATTCAAGCTTATTCCTATTCTAAGATATTACTCGTACTTCAACCTGATGGATGTGATGATCCGTGACACTCATCATCATCCGTTCCTATGAACGCGTGCCTGACAACCACTTCCGTTCTACAAGCGAAAGCTAGAGTGAATATCTCTTGGATTCCTTAACCAGAATCTTCGTGGTTGATGAGCGGATAATTTGTACGCTTTTTGGCATTGTTTTTAGTATGTTTTTAGTATATTTAGTTGAGTTTTTAGTATATTTTTATTAGTTTTTAGTTAAAATTCACTTTTCTGGACTTTACTATGAGTTTGTGTGCTTTTCTGTGATTTCAGGTATTTTCTGGTTGAAATTGGGGGACCTGAGCAAAAATCTGATTCAGAGACTGAAAAGGACTGCAGATGCTGTTGGATTCTGACCTCCCTGCACTCGAAGTGGATTTTCTGGAGCTACAGAAGCCCAATTGGCGCGCTCTCAACAGCGTTGGAAAGTAGACATCCTGGGCTTTCCAGCAATATATGATAGTCCATACTTTTCCCAAGATTTGATGGCCCAAACCGGCGTTCAAAGTCACCCTCAGAATTCCAAGCGTTAAACGCTGGAACTGGCACCAAAATGGGAGTTAAACGCCCAAACTGGCACAAAAGCTGGCGTTTAACTCCAAGAAGAGTCTCTACATGAAAATGCTTCAATGCTCAGCCCAAGCACACACCAAGTGGGCCCAGAAGTGGATTTTTATGTCTTTTACTCATCTTTGTAATTCTTAAGCTACTAGTTTCCTATAAATAGGACCTTTTACTATTGTATTTTCATGGGGAGATATTGGAATCTTTTGATCACTGGAGGCTGGCCTCACGGCCATGCCTAGATTAAGGTGGAGTTTCTACACACCATAGATTAAGGTGTGGAGCTCTGCTGTACCTCGAGTATTAATGCAATTACTATTGTTCTTCTATTCAATTCAGCTTTTTCTTATTCCAAGATATTCATTTGCACTCAAGAACTTGATGAATGTGATGATTATGTGACGCTCATCATCATTCTCACTTATGAACGCGTGATTGACAATCACTGTCGTTCTACAAGCAACAAGGCTCTAATGTTTATCTCTTGGATTCCTGATGCACGATGCATGGTTGATCGCCTGACAACCGAGCGCTCGCCTGACAAACGAGCCAGCCATTCCGTGAGATCAGAGTCTTCGTGGTATAGGCTAGAATTGATGGCGGCATTCAAGAGAATCCGGAAGGTCTAACCTTGTCTGTGGTATTCTGAGTAGGATTCAATGATTGAATGACTGTGACGTGCTTCAAACTCGCGATTGTGGGGCGTTAGTGACAGACGCAAAAGAATCACTGGATTCTATTCCGACATGATCAAGAACCGACAGCTGGATAGCCGTGCCGTGACAGGGTGCGTTGAACATTTCCACTGAGAGGATGGGAGGTAGCCACTGACAACGGTGAAACCCTTGCATAAGCTTGCCATGGAAAGGAGTAAGAAGGATTGGATGAAGACAGTAGGAAAGCAGAGAGACGGAAGGGACAAAGCATCTTCATACGCTTATCTGAAGTTCTCACCAATGAAATACATAAGTATCTCTATCCTTATCTTTATGTTTTATTCATATATCATCCATAACCATTTGAGTCTGCCTGACTGAGATTTACAAGGTGACCATAGCTTGCTTCATACCAACAATCTCCGTGGGATGGACCCTTACTCGCGTAAGGTTTATTACTTGGACGACCCAGTGCACTTGCTGGTTAGTTGTGCGAAGTTGTGTTTATGCCATGGTATTGAGCACCAAGTCTTTGGGGCCATTACTAGGGATTATTTGAGTTGTGAAAAGAAGTGATCACAATTTCGTGCACCAAGTTTTTGGCGCCGTTGCCGGGGATTGTTTCGAGTATGGACAACTGACGGTTCATCTTGTTGCTTAGATTAGGTATTTTTCAGAGCTCTTAAGAATGAATTCTAGTGTTTCAAGGTGATGTTCTTATCATCACCAAGTTCTTGAATGCAATGTCCTGCTGAAGCTTGGCTATCCATGTCTAATTCCTTTAGACTGAAGCTTTAGACTAACATTGCATGATTCCTGGAATTCTCATTAAGAATTTTGATACCTTTATTTTCTTTTCCCACTTAATTTTTGAAAAAAAAAAGCACAAAAAATTTTTCAAAATCATAAAAAACCAAAAATATTTTATGTTTCTTGTTTGAGTCTAGTGTCTAATTTTAAGTTTGGTGTCTTGCATGCATTGTTTATTTGATCTTGGTTCTATTTTCAAGTCAATAGTACAGGGAACTGAAGATTCAGTACATACAGCAGAGGAATTACACAGAAAAAGCTGGGCGTTCAAAACGCCCAGTGAAGAAGGACAGACTGGCGTTTAAACGCCAACTAGGGTGCCTGGTTGGGCGTTTAACGCCCAAAAAGGTAGTGCATTGGGCGTTAAACGCCAGAATGTGCACCATTCTGGGCGTTTAACGCCAGGATGGCACAAGAGGGAAGATTCTGTTTTTAATTCAGATTTTTTTCAAGTTTTCAAAGTTTTTCAAAATCAAATCTTTTTCAAATCATATCTTTTCAATCAAATCTTTTTCAAAATCAATTTCTTTCCTTTTTCAAAGATACTTGCTAACAATTAATGATTTGATTGAACAATTCAAGTATGTTGCCTCTTCTGTTGAGAAAGGTTTAATGTTTGAATCATATCTTTTCTTGTTAGGCAAGTCATTTATTTTTAAAATCAATTCTTTTTAATTTGTTTTTCAAACCATATCTTCTTCAAAATCTTTTTCAAAATGTTTTTAAAAATCTTTTTAACTTAATTTTCGAAAAACTCTTCCCCTCTTCTCACATCCTTCTATTTATGGAGTAACACTCCTCCTCAATGCACAATTCGAACTCTATCTCACTAAGTTCGAATTCTTCTACCTCTTCCTTCTATTTTCTCTGTTCCTCTGACACCTCAAGGAATCTCTATACTGTGACATAGAGGATTCCACATTTTCTTGTTCTCTTCTCTTTCATATGAGCAGGAACAAAGACAAAGGCATTCTTGTTGAAGCTGACCCTGAACCTGAAAGGACCTTGAAGCGAAAGCTAAGAGAAGCTAAGGCACAACTCTCTGTAGAGGACCTAACAGAAATCTTCAAAGAAGAAGAACCCATGGCAGCCGAAAACAACAACAATGCCAACAATGCAAGGAAGGTGCTGGGTGACTTTACTGCACCTACTCCCGACTTCTATGGGAGAAGCATCTCTATCCCTGCCATTGGAGCAAACAACTTTGAGCTTAAGCCTCAATTAGTTTCTCTAATGCAACAGAATTGCAAGTTCCATGGACTTCCATTGGAAGATCCCCATCAGTTTTTAGCTGAATTCTTGCAAATCTGTGACACTGTCAAGACTAATGGGGTTGACCCTGAGGTCTACAGACTTATGCTATTCCCTTTTGCTGTAAGAGACAGAGCTAGGATATGGTTGGATTCACAACCTAAAGAAAGCCTGAACTCTTGGAAAAAGCTAGTCAATGCCTTCTTGGCAAAGTTCTTTCCACCTCAAAAATTGAGTAAGCTTAGAGTGGAAGTCCAAACCTTCAGACAGAAGGAAGGAGAATCCCTCTATGAAGCTTGGGAAAGATACAAACAATTGATCAGAAAGTGTCCTTCTGACATGCTTTTTGAATGGAGCATCATAGGTATTTTCTATGATGGTCTCTCTGAACTGTCCAAAATATCTTTGGATAGCTCTGCTAGAGGATCTCTTCATCTAAAGAAGACGCCTACAGAGGCTCAAGAACTAATTGAAATGGTTGCAAATAACCAATTCATGTACACTTCTGAAAGGAATCCTGTGAACAATGGAACAAATCAGAAGAAAGGAGTTCTTGAGATTGATACTCTGAATGCCATATTGGCTCAGAATAAAATATTGACTCAACAAGTCAATTTGATTTCTCAAAGTCTGTCTGGAATGCAAAATGCACCAAACAGTACTAAGGATGCTTCATCTGAAGAAGAAGCTTATGATCCTGAGAACCCTTCAATGGAAGAGGTGAATTACATGGGAGAACCCTATGGAAACACCTATAATTCTTCATGGAGAAATCATCCAAATTTCTCATGGAAGGATCAACAGAGACCTCAACAAGGTTTCAACAACAATAATGGTGGAAGAAACAGGTTTAGCAATGGCAAGCCTTTTCCATCATCTTCTCAGCAACAGACAGAGAATTCTAAGCAGAACCACTCTGACTTAGCAACCATGGTCTCTGATCTAATCAAAACCACTCAAAGTTTCATGACTGAAACAAGGTCCTCCATTAGGAATTTGGAGGCACAAGTGGGACAGCTGAGCAAGAAAATTACTGAACTCCCTCCTAGTACTCTTCCAAGCAATACAGAAGAAAATCCAAAAGGAGAGTGCAAGGCCATCAATATGGCCAAATTTGGAGAGGAGGAAGAGGCAGTGAACGCCACTGAGGAAGACCTCAATGGGCGTGCACTAACCTCCAATGAATTCCCTAATGAGGAACCATGGGAATCTGAGGATCACAATGAGACCATAGAGATTCCATTTGATTTACTTCTGCCATTCATGAGCTCTGATGAGTATTCCTCCTCTGAAGAGGATGAGTATGTCACTGAAGAGCAAGTTGCTAAATACCTTGGAGCAATCATGAAGCTAAATGACAAGTTATTTGGTAATGAGACTTGGGAGAACGAACCTTCTTTGCTCACCAAAGAACTGGATGACTTGTCTAGGCAGAAATTACCTCAAAAGAGACAAGATCCTGGGAAGTTTTCAATACCTTGTTCCATAGGCACCATGACCTTCAAGAAGGCTCTGTGTGACTTAGGGTCAAGTGTAAACCTCATGCCTCTCTCTGTAATGGAGAAGCTAGGTATCTTTGAGGTACAAGCTGCAAGAATCTCACTAGAGATGGCAGACAACTCAAGAAAACAAGCTTATGGACTTGTAGAGGATGTTCTGGTGAAGATTGAAGACCATTACATCCCTGCTGATTTCATAGTCCTAGAGACTGGGAAGTGCATGGATGAATCCATCATCCTTGGCAGACCCTTCCTTGCCACAGCAAAGGCTGTGATTGATGTTGATAGAGGTGAACTGATCATTCAAGTTAATGAAGAATCCCTTGTGTTTAAGGCTCAAGGATATCCCTCTGTCACCATGGAGAGGAAGCATGAAGAGCTTCTCTCAAATCAGAGCCAAACAGAGCCCCCACAGTCAAACTCTAAGTTTGGTGTTGGAAGGCCACAACCAAACTCTAAGTTTGGTGTTGAATCCCCACATTCAAACTCTAAGTTTGGTGTTGGGAGGTTCCAACATTGCTCTGAGTATCTGTGAGGCTCCATGAGAGCCCTCTGTCAAGCTACTGACATTAAAGAAGCGCTTGTTGGGAGGCAACCCAATGTTATAATTTATCTATTTTCCTTTGTTATTTTATGTTTTCTATAGGTTGATGATCATGAGAAGTCACAAAATCAATTGAAAAAGCAAAAATAGAATGAAAAACAGGAAGAAAAACAGCACACCCTGGAGGAAGAACCTACTGGCGTTTAAACGCCAGTAAGGCTAGCAGATGGGCGTTTAACGCCCAGTCTGGCATCATTCTGGGCGTTTAACGCCAGAAAGGGGCACCAGACTGGCGTTAAACGCCAGAAAAGGGCAAGAACTTGGCGTTAAACGCCAGAAATGGGCACCAGCCCGGCGTTTAACGCCAGAATTGGCACATAGTGCATTTTCGCACAATACTTGGTGCAGGGTTGAATTTTCCTTGACACCTCAGGATCTGTGGACCCCACAGGATCCCCACCTACCCCACCACCCTCTCTCTTCTTCACCCATTCACCAATCACCTCAACCACTCTTCCCCAAAACCCTTCACCTATCAACTCCCATCTTTCTCTTCACCACTCACATCCATCCTTCATAAACCCCACCTACCTCACCATTCAAATTCAAACCACTTTCCCTCCCAAACCCACCCATAATGGCCGAACCCTACCCCCTCCTAACCCCTATATAAACCCATCTTCACTCCTTCATTTTCACACACACTAAACACTACTTCTTCCCCTTTTGGCCGAACCACAAAGCCATCTCCCTCTCCTCCATTTCTTCTTCTTCTACTCTCTTCTTTCTTTTTTTGCTCGAGGACGAGCAAACCTTTTAAGTTTGGTGTGGTAAAAGCACTGCTTTTTGTTTTTCCATAACCATTTATGGCATCCAAAGCTGGAGAAACCTCTAGAAAGAGGAAAAGAAAGGCAAAAGCTTCCACCTCCGAGTCATGGGAGATGGAGAGATTCATCTCAAGGGTGCATCAAGACCACTTCTATGAAGTTGTGGCCTTGAAGAAGGTGATCCCCGAGGTCCCTTTCAAACTCAAAAAGAGTGAATATCCGGAGATCCGACATGAGATTCGAAGAAGAGGTTGGGAAGTTCTCACCAACCCCATTCAACAAGTCGGAATCTTAATGGTTCAAGAGTTCTATGCCAATGCATGGATCACCAAGAACCATGATCAAAGTGTGAACCCGGATCCAAAGAATTGGCTTACAATGGTTCGGGGGAAATACTTAGATTTTAGTCCAGAAAATGTAAGGTTGGCATTCAACTTGCCCATGATGCAAGGAGATGAACACCCTTACACTAGAAGGGTCAACTTTGATCAAAGGTTGGACCAAGTCCTCACTAAAATTTGTGAAGAGGGCGCCCAATGGAAGAGAGATTCAAGAGGGAAGCCGGTTCAATTGAGAAGGCATGACCTCAAGCCCGTGGCTAGGGGATGGTTGGAGTTTATCCAACGCTCAATCATTCCCACTAGCAACCGGTCCGAAGTTACTCTAGACCGGGCCATCATGATTCATAGCATCATGATTGGAGAGGAAGTAGAAGTTCATGAGGTTATAGCCCAAGAACTCTATAAGGTGGCGGACAAGTCCTCTACCTTGGCAAGGTTAGCCTTTCCTCATCTTATTTGTCACCTCTGTTATTCAGTTGGAGTGGACATAGAAGGAGACATCCTCATTGATGAGGACAAGCCCATCACTAAGAAAAGGATGGAGCAAACAAGAGACCCCACTCATCATGAAATCCCTGAGATACCTCAAGGGATGCACTTTCCTCCACAAGACTATTGGGAGCAAATCAACACCTCCCTAGGAGAATTGAGTTCCAACATGGGACAACTAAGGGTGGAGCACCAAGAACATTCAATCCTCCTCCATGAAATTAGAGAAGATCAAAAAATCATGAGAGAGGAGCAACAAAGACAAGGAAGAGACATTGAGGAGCTCAAGCACTCTATAAGACCTTCAAGAGGAAGAACAAGCCGCCATCACTGAGGTGGACCCGTTCTTTAATCTCCTTGTTCTTTATTTTTCTGTTTTTCGAAAATTATGCTTGATGTTTATCCATGTTTGTGTCTTATGATCATTAGTGTCTATGCCTTAAAGTTATGAATGTCCTATGAATCCATCACCTTTCTTGAATAAAAAAATGTTCTTAATTGAAAAAAAAGAAAAGAATTGCATGAATTTCAAATTTTATAACAGATTAATTATTTTGATGTGGTGGCAATGCTTTTGTTTCTGAATGTATGCTTAAACAGTGCATATGTCTTTTGAATTTGTGGTTCATGAATGTTAAAGTTGTTGGCTCTTGAAAGAATGATGAAAAAGGAGACATGTTACTGAGGATCTGAAAAATCACAAAAATGATTCTTGAAGCAAGAAAAAGCAGTGAATACAAAAAAAAAAGAGAAGGAGAAAAACGAAAAAAAATAGAAGAGAAAAAGATAAAAAGTAAGCAGAAAAAGCCAATAGCCCTTTAAACCAAAAGGCAAGGGTAATAAAAAGGATCCAAGGCTTTGAGCATCAGTGGATAGGAGGGCCTACAGGAATAACATCCTGGCCTAAGCGGCTAAACCAAGCTGTCCCTAACCATGTGCTTGTGGCGTGAAGGTGTCAAGTGAAAACTTGAGACTGAGCGGTTAAAGTCGTGATCCAAGATAAAAAGAGTGTGCTTAAGAACCCTGGACACCTCTAGTTGGGGACTCTAGCAAAGCTGAGTCACAATCTGAAAAGGTTCACCCAATTATGTGTCTGTGGCACGTATGTATCCGGTGGTAATACTGGAAGACAGAGTGCTTTGGGCCACGGCCAAGACTCATAAAGTAGCTGTGTTCAAGAATCATCATACTTAACTAGGAGAATCAATAACACTATCTGGATTCTGAGTTCCTAAAGAAGCCAATCATTCTGAATTTCAAAGGATAAAGTGAGATGCCAAAATTGTTCAGAGGCAAAAAGCTAAAAGTCCCGCTCATCTAATTAATACTGATCTTCATAGATGTTTTTGGAGTTCATTGCATATTCTCTTCTTTTTATTTTATTTGATTTTCAGTTGCTTGGGGACAAGCAACAATTTAAGTTTGGTGTTGTGATGAGCGGATAATTTGTACGCTTTTTGGCATTGTTTTTAGTATGTTTTTAGTATATTTAGTTGAGTTTTTAGTATATTTTTATTAGTTTTTAGTTAAAATTCACTTTTCTGGACTTTACTATGAGTTTTTGTGTTTTTCTGTGATTTCAGGTATTTTTTGGCTGAAATTGGGGGACCTGAGCAAAAATCTGATTCAGAGACTGAAAAGGACTGCAGATGCTGTTGGATTCTGACCTCCCTGCACTCGAAGTAGATTTTCTGGAGCTACAAAAGCCCAATTGGCGCGCTCTCAATGGGGTTGGAAAGAAGACATCCTGGGCTTTCCAGCAATATATGATAGTCCATACTTTGCTCAAGATTTGATGGCCCAAACCGGCGTTCAAAGTTACCCTCAGAATTCCCAGCGTTAAACGCCGGAACTGGCACCAAAGTGGGAGTTAAACGCCCAAACTGGCACAAAAGCTGGCGTTTAACTCCAAGAAGAGTCTCTACACGAAAATGCTTCAATGCTCAGCCCAAGAACACACCAAGTGGGCCCGGAAGTGGATTTTTATGTCTTTTACTCATCTTTGTAATTCTTAAGCTACTAGTTTCCTATAAATAGGACCTTTTACTATTGTATTTTCATGGGGAGATCTTGGAATCTTTTGATCACTGGGGGCTGGCCTCACGGCCATGCCTAGACCTTGTTCTTATGTATTTTCAACGGTGGAGTTTCTACACACCATAGATTAAGGTGTGGAGCTCTGCTGTACCTCGAGTATTAATGCAATTACTATTGTTCTTCTATTCAATTCAGCTTGTTCTTATTCCAAGATATTCATTCGCACTCAAGAACTTGATGAATGTGATGATTATGTGACGCTCATCATCATTCTCACTTATGAACGCGTAATTGACAATCACTGTCGTTCTACAAGCAACAAGGCTCTAATGTTTATCTCTTGGATTCCTGATGCACGATGCATGGTTGATCGCCTGACAACCGAGCGCTCGCCTGACAAACAAGCCAGCCATTCCGTGAGATCAGAGTCTTCGTGGTATAGGCTAGAATTGATGGCGGCATTCAAGAGAATCCGGAAGGTCTAACCTTGTCTGTGGTATTCTGAGTAGGATTCAATGATTGAATGACTGTGACGTGCTTCAAACTCGCGATTGTGGGGCGTTAGTGACAGACGCAAAAGAATCACAGGATTCTATTCCGACATGATCGAGAACCGACAGCTGGATAGCCGTGCCGTGACAGGGTGCGTTGAACATTTCCACTGAGAGGATGGGAGGTAGCCACTGACAACGGTGAAACCCTTGCATAAGCTTGCCATGGAAAGGAGTAAGAAGGATTGGATGAAGACAGTAGGAAAGCAGAGAGACGGAAGGGACAAAGCATCTTCATACGCTTATCTGAAGTTCTCACCAATGAAATACATAAGTATCTCTATCCTTATCTTTATGTTTTATTCATATATCATCCATAACCATTTGAGTCTGCCTGACTGAGATTTACAAGGTGACCATAGCTTGCTTCATACCAACAATCTCCGTGGGATCGACCCTTACTCGCGTAAGGTTTATTACTTGGACGACCCAGTGCACTTGCTGGTTAGTTGTGCGAAGTTGTGTTTATGCCATGGTATTGAGCACCAAGTCTTTGGGGCCATTACTAGGGATTATTTGAGTTGTGAAAAGAAGTGATCACAATTTTGTGCACCAGTGGTATAAGCTAGAATTATTGGCGGCCATTCTTGAGAATCCAGAAAGTCTAAACCTTGTCTGTGGTATTCCGAGTAGGATTCAGAGATTGAATGACTGTGACGAGCTTCAAACTCGTGATTGTTGGGCGTAGTGACAGACACAAAAGAATCAATGGATTCTATTCCGACATGATCGAGAACCGACAGATGATTAGCCGTGCTGTGACAGAGCATTTGGACCATTTTCACTGAGAGGATGGGAAGTAGCCATTGACAACGGTGACGCCCTACATATAGCTTGCCATGGAAAAGAGTAAGAAGGATTGAAGGAAGGCAGTAGGAAAGCAAAGATTCAGAAGGGACAAAGCATCTCCATACACTTATCTGAAATTCTCACCAATGAATTACATAAGTATCTCTATCCTTATTTTATGCTTTATTTATCTTTTAATTATGAAAACCATTATAACCATTTGAATCCGCCTAACTGAGATTTACAAGATGACCATAGCTTGCTTCATACCAATAATCTCCGTGGGATCGACCCTTACTCACGTAAGGTTTATTACTTGGACAACCCAGTGCACTTGCTGGTTAGTTGTGCGAAGTTGTGAAGAATGTGAGTGAACCATAGTAGTGTGCACCAAGTTTCTGGAGACATTGCTAAGAATTGTTCAAGTTATGAAAAGAGTAAATCATAATTTTGCCTATCACCGACCTCGTATTATTTCATTGAAGTGTGAGTGTCATTGCATCTTGTATTCCCGCACTAAAGAAAAGTTGAAAAGTCGGGTCGCAACACCAATGGATCACCACCCACAATGTGTGGAAAAGGTGATGGAGAAGTTAAAGACAAAAAACGTTGAAGCTATTGATGTCGATGCCTCTACTGCTAGGTATAATACTTGTTTATTTTTACATTCTACTTGTCTTGTGTTAATATGGAATAAATGAAAGTACTAGTTTCATTCTTTTCATTTTATTCGATTTCAGCGAGATTTTGAAAGGGACTAACGGGGGTGAGAGAAGCATCATGGAAGACCATTTTTTCCGCATGCTAGACAAGATCGAAGAGGTAAATATGGGAGTATTTTAAAAGGAATTAAAACATTGTAGAGAGTGTGTTCACTTAAAAAAAAACAGAATATTAACCTCTTTGGATATTTCGCAGCAATACATTCTCAGTGATAATGAGACCATTAAGGCCATCTGGAAGAGTCAGTGTGAGCAGATAAGGATGCTGGCTAAGATGATGGTAGATCATGGGAGGGCTATTCAGGCTCTTATAAAGGTTGTTACCACCTTTGCTGAGACAACAGCCTTGGCAGCGAAACCAATACCAACTTATGTGACCCTCACCAAGGGTCAAACCTCAAAGCTAAAGAAAGAAAACAATGATGCTAAGGAGTTGGAAACATGCAAGTGCAACTCGAATATGACGTCATCTGAGGGAAAGGCAAAATCCTCTTCGTCACGTCAACGATGGAGTAAGAAAAGCCTTAATTTCTATCTTAATTTCTGTGTGTTGCTATATGGGTTGTATTTTGGATATATTCTAGTCCCTGGGTACAATGTTTGGTGTCTAACGTAGCGATATAATATTCAGATGCATTAATAGATGCAACAATATGTTTTGGTTATGCCTTATTTGGTTTTAGTGTGGTTACTTATATGTATAACAAACACTGGCTGGCACTACTAACATGTCTCGTATGGCTATGTTTTTTGGTTGCATTCCCAACTGTAAGACACAAATGCATGGTATAATTTAAGTTTCTCTTTTGGTAGCCCAATTTTATTATCTCTCTTTTGATGACCCAGTTTTATTGTGAAATATAAGAAGGAACTCTTTTACATAGAGACAGGAGACACGCGAGGAATTAGAGTAGATACGAGTGTTTGAATGAGCCATTAATTTTGGCTATATCAATCTATTACCTTCTTAGGAATAGTTAATTTCAAATGATACAATTTTATTCCATGCTTTTATACATAATCAAATGAATCTTATGAGTGATTAATTTCAACAACTTTTTCTATTGGTGAAAAATCTTTTGAAAATTTTTTACACCCTAAGTCCCTATAACGCCAACACAATTCTAGAAGCCAACCTCTTCATATGAAAGCTTATCAATCTCCCTTTCATCCTGTTAGCATACCTAGTGTCAAAATGTCTTCGATTCACATTTTAAAAGTTTTGGCAAATGAAAAGATAAGGATAGGATATATAAGTGAACAAAATTTACAATGATGACTTTAGAGGCTTGATTAATGTGATCAATTTTATTATCTCTTTTTTGTTGGTCCAATTTTATTGTCAAACATGAGATGAAACTCTCTAAAACAGACAGAGGAGACTGATAAACCACTATTTTATGGTTTACAATGTGCTTAATTGTGTGGTTTTATCATGGTCTTTACCCACTTATTCATATAATTAGCATGCATTTATATTTCCTTTCTAAAATTATTACATGATTGAAAACATACTTCTTTGGTCTTAATTTAGCTAATCTTAATTCTCTCTTATTACCATTCGATGCCTTGATCTGTGTGTTAAGTGTTTCAGGCTTTATAGGACATGAATGAGTGAGAGATTAGGAAGGAAGCTTGCAAAAATAGAAAGAACACAAGAAATTGAGGAGATGACCAGCGAGAAATGATGCGTACGCGTCAGCGACGCAACCGCACGGAAGAAAGGAATTCGCAGTGACGCGGCCGCATGGCTCACGCGACCGCGCGGATTGGAAAAGCACAAGTGACGCGGAAGCGTGGACGACGCGAACGCGTGGCAGGGAAAAACGCGAATGACGCGTCCGCATGGATGACGCGATCGCGTGACGTGCGCGATCTACAGAATTACAAAAGTCACTGGCAGAGATTCTGGGCCGCATTTCAACCCAGTTTTTGGCCCAGAAACACAGATTAAAGTCAGGGAACTTGCAGGGACTTCAGAGGATGCTTTCATAATTCACCTTCCATGATTTAGGTTTAGTTGGAGAGAGGTTCTTTCCTCTCTCTTTAGGATTAGGATTTAGGACTTTTCTTAGTTTTAGGAGTGACTCTCGATCCCAGGTTCAATGTTCTTTTACTTTACATTTATTTCTTATTTTCAGATACTTGAATGCTTATATTAGTTATGTTGCCTATTTGACTTATGCCACATTCATGATGATTTCCATATTTAATGATATTTGAGGTATTTCAGTTTAATATTGCTTTCTTTTGTTTGTGTTATTGATTATTCCCAATCTGAAGACATTTTATTCCAGTAGATTTAATTTCCTTTCCTTTGGTCTTGGTCAAGAAATCAGTAACTCAGGAGTTATCTTAGCTCAACATAATTAATAACTGTTATCTTGCTAATTGAACTGAACTTCAATAATCCCAACCTTTTCTTAGGAAATAAATAGGATTCGAAGGTCTAACTAATTAGTCCCTTGACTTTCCTTTGCTTTAGCAAAGGTTAACTAAGTGGAATTAAGATTCAACTTTCATTATTATTGATAAGAATAACTAAGTCTGGACTTCCAATTTCTCATACCTTGCCAAAAGTTTGCTTTACAGTATTTATTTATTTTAATTGTCATTTAAATTACTTGTCATACTTCTTCCTTAATTCCAAAACCCCCAATTTTACCTTTTTCATAGCCAATAATAAGAACATACCTCCCTGCAATTCCTTGAGAAGACGACCCGAGGTTTAAATACTTCGGTTATCAATTTATTTAGGGGTTTGTTACTTGTGACAACCAAAACGTTTGTATGAAAGGACTTTTGTTGGTTTAGAAGCTATACTTGCAACGGGAATTTATTCTGAATTCTAGACCACGCAAAAGTTCTCTCATCAAAATGGCGCCGTTGCAGGGGAATTGCAAACGTGTGCCTTATTATTAGTTATTGTAAATATTTAAAAAAATATTTTTCTTTTACTTGTTTATTTGTTTCTCCTTTTTCCCCTTATTTCTGATATCTACTATGAATTCTCACCCCTCTCGCTTTGAGTTTGGTTCTAACTTTGTTGAAGGAAATAGAAACCACAGCAGGAATATGCATCAAGGTCAGACCAATCAAGGATGGATGGAGCCAAGAGGATCTAATCAACCCTTTAGGCAACAACACCCTCCAAGATATCATGGACAACGACCATTTTACAATGCATACCCAGCTGAAAGATATGGTGGACAACCTTGTAACTACCAAAAAGCCCCACCCTGTGCTCAGAGACCATCCTCTCGACATAACTTCGAACCACCACACTCACAAGCTTCTTTTCACCATTCACTACCACATGATCCTTATCCACCCCAATGCCAATCCAATTACTCCCAAGAACCACCACTCCCCTATACACCATGTCCATATCCATCAAGCCCAGAATCACAGGTTCGCCTCGAAGAATCAGTAAAACAATTTAATGCAACCCTTCATCAACTGGAGCAAGCAATAAATCAATTATCTTCTAGACGTTCAGCCCCTCAATAGACTTCCATGGCTACATGTGGAGAATCTAATGAAGAATGTATTGTGAAGAAGACACAAGAAACTCCAGTGGATAGCATAGAGCATAACTTCGTACTGGAACAATTAGAGGAAGCTGTCATGGTAGAAGAAGAAGAGTTGGTTGAAGATTTAGGAGATGCCGAACCACCACCTGAATCCAGAGTTGTGGAGAATTCCGTCAAGGAGGTTACAATTGATGCTCAAGAGGATTTTGCACCGCCTCCAATGCAAATATCTTATGAAGAACTGGACGGAATAACCCTGGACGCAGGTTTCCTTGATGATGATGATCACGAGTCCTGTTCTCTTAGTGATGAACTTGTATCCGCAAGTGATTTCTTTGAGACAGAAGAATCTTCCCCGAGTGAATATGAAGATGATGCTGAGATAGATCTTTCTCAACCTCCAATATATGACTTGAGCGATGATGAAGGAGAAATTGAAGATTTTGATCAAGATATGGTTGAAGTGGAAGAATTCACAGAAGATTATAAGGGAGTAGAACTTACAGAACCACTGGAAATACCTATCCCAAGGCCATTACCGCCCAACACAAACTACAAGTGGGTAAAATCCTTGCCTTTTATCTTCAATCTTCCACTTGAATATGGTTTGCTTGAAACAGATGGCCAGCTTAGAGCTCTCTACGGCTTTAAGAGTAAGAGGAAAATGGCTCGTACTCAGAGCTGGTGCACAAGGTTCAATAAGGTTCCACGCTTCAACTCGAAGTGCAAGGATTGGTATCATGCTCAATTGAATAGATCACGGAGAACGTTTGGTCACCGTGGTGAGAATCCACTTTTTAAACCGCCCGGATGGAAACATGTAGATCAAGACGGAAGCGGATTTAAAAGCAAGGCTTGGGATCATGGAGTCTATGCTGACATTCGTCACCCCAGGAGCCTGAAAATTTGTTTGAAGCTGCTCAGAAGCTTTACATGCATAGTTTGGGACCCCGGAGGCTATTGGCATTTGGTGCACGAAATTGCAATCACACTTTTGCAATCCCGCACAACTAACCAGCAAGTGCACTGGGTCGTCCAAGTAATACCTTGCGTGAGCAAGGGTCGATCCCACGGAGATTGTCGGCTTGAAGCAAGCTATGGTTATCTTGTAAATCTTAGTCAGGATATCAGAAATTATCAGGATTGATTGTGAAAAGCAAAAGAACATGAAATAGGTACTTGTTTTGCAGTAATGGAGAATAGGTTGAGGCTTTGGAGATGCTCCATCTTCTGAATCTCTGCTTTCCTACTGTCTTCTTCATCAAACACGCAAGGCTCCTTCCATGGCAAGCTGTATGTAGGGTTTCACCGTTGTCAGTGGCTACCTCCCATCCTCTCAATGAAAACGTTCCTATGCTCTGTCACAGCATGGCTAATCATCTGTCGGTTTTCGGTCAGGCCGGAATAGAATCCATTGATTCTTTTGCGTCTGTCACTAACGCCCTGCCTGCTAGGAGTTTGAAGCACGTCACAGTCATTCAGTCATTGAATCCTACTCAGAATACCACAGACAAGGTTTAGACCTTCCGGATTCTCTTGAATGCCGCCATCAGTTCTAGCTTATACCACGAAGATTCTGGTTAAGGAATCCAAGAGATATCTACTCAATCTAAAGTAGAACAGGGGTGGTTGTCAGGCACATGTTCATAGTTGAGAATGATGATGAGTGTCACGGATCATCACATTCATCCGGGTTAAGAGCAAGTGATATCTTAGAATGGAAGCAAGCAAGATTGAATAAGAAACAGTAGTAATTGCATTAATCCATCAAGACACAGCAGAGCTCCTCACCCCCAACCATGGGGTTTAGAGACTCATGCCGTGGAAGGTATACAATGAAATGTGTAAAAATGTCATGAGGTACAGATACAATGTCAAAAGATCCTATTAATAGTAAACTAGTAACCTAGGGTGTACAGAAATGAGTAAATGACGTAAAAATCCACTTCTGGGTCCACTTAGTGTGTGCTTGGGCTGAGCAATGAAGCATTTTCGTGTAGAGACCTTTTCTGGAGTTAAACGCCAGCTTTCATGCCAGTTTGGGCGTTTAACTCCAAGTTTCATGCCAGTTCCAGCGTTAAACGCTGGAAATTCTGAGGCTGATTTGCCACGCCGGTTTGGGCCATCAAATCTTAGGCAAAGTATGGACTATCATATATTGTTGGAAAGCCCAGGATGTCTACTTTCAAACGCCGTTGAGAGCGCGCCAATGGGGCTTCTGTAGCTCCAGAAAATCCACTTCGAGTGGAAGGAGGTCAGAATCCAACAGCATCTGCAGTCCTTTTTAGTCTCTGAATCAGATTTTTGCTCAGAACCTTCAATTTCAGTCAGAAAATACCTGAAATCACAGAAAAATACACAAACTCATAGTAAAGTCCAGAAAAGTGAATTTTAACTAAAAACTAATAAAAATATACTAAAAACTAACTAAAAGATACTAAAAACATACTAAAAACAATGCCAAAAAGGGTACAAATTATCCGCTCATCACAACACCAAACTTAAATTGTTGCTTGTCCCCAAGCAACTGAAAATCAAAATAGAATAAAAAGAAGAGAATATACTATAGACTCCGAAATATCAAAGAAACATAGTTCCAATTAGATGAGCGGGACTAGTAGCTTTTTGCCTCCGAACAGTTTTGGCATCTCACTCTATCCTTTGAAGTTCAGAATGATTGGCATCTATAAGAACTCAGAACTCAGATAGTGTTATTGATTCTCCTAGTTAAGTATGATGATTCTTGAACATAGCTAGTGTATGAGTCTTGGCTGTGGCCCAAAGCACTCTGTCTTCCAGTATTACCACCGGATACATACATGCCACAGACACATAATTGGGTGAACCTTTTCAGATTGTGACTCAGCTTTGCTAGAGTCCCCAATTAGAGGTGTCCAGGGTTCTTAAGCACACTCTTTTTGCCTTGGTTCACAACTTTATTTCTTTCTCTTTCTTTTTCTTCTCTTTTTTTTTCGAAATTTTTTTTGTTCACTACTTTTTCTTGCTTCAAGAATCAATTTGATGATTTTTCAGATCCTCAATAACAGTTCTCTTTCTCCTCATTCTTTCAAGAGCCAACAATTTTAACATTCTCAAAACAACAAATTCAAAAGACATATGCACTGTTCAAGCATTCATTCAGAAAACAAAAAGTATTGTCACCACATCAAACTAATTCAACTAGTTTCAAGGATAAATTTCGAAATCCTGTACTTCTTGTTCTTTTGTGATTAAAGCATTTTTCATTTAAGAGAGGTGATGGATTCATAGAACATGCATAACTTTAAGGCATAATCTTTAAATTTTATTAATTATGAATTAAGAACAAGACTCAAATATAGATATAAAATGAAACTAAAAATAGAAAAAAATAGAAAACAAAAATTTAAATAGGCTTCTAATGATAGAGGTTTTCACAGAGTTAGGACTCAACAACCTTGATTTTGAGAAGTGGATGCTCCCTCAGCTTGAGAGGAGAGCTTTTGGCATTTCATCTCTTGGAGTTCACGCCCCTGCTTCTCTTGTTCCTTCAGCAATTTGCAGAGCATGCAGTTCTGATTCTGCTGTTCTTCCTTAAGTTGCTCCATAGTCTCTTGCAACTTGGTGATAGATGCTTCTAGGCTGGCCCAGTAGCCAATTTCAGGAAATTCAGGGAGGAACTCCTGCGCCCTCCTTTTGATAGAGTTGTCTTGCACTTGTCCTTCCATTGACTTCTTGGTGATTGGGTGTTCAATGGGTATGAATTCATCTACTCCCATTTTTACCCCAGCCTCTTTACAGAGCAAGGAGATCAAGCTTGGGTAAGCCAGTTTGGCTTCAGTGAAATTCTTATTTGCAATTGTGTAGATCTCACAAGCAATCACATGATGAACCTCCACTTCTTTTCCAAGCATAATGCAATGAATCATCACTGCTCTCTTGATAGTTACCTCAGAACGGTTGCTAGTGGGCAGTATGGAACGCCCAATAAAGTCTAGCCAACCTCTTGCAATTGGTTTGAGGTCTCCCCTCTTGAGTTGGTTTGGGACACCCTTAGAATTGGTTATCCACTTAGTTCCAGGGAGGCATATGTCTTCTAGAACTTGATCCAACCCTTTGTCTGCTCTCACCATTCTCCTATTAAAGGAGTCAGGATCATCTTGCAGTTGAGGCAACTTGAAGATTTCTCTTATTTTGTCCAGATGGAAGTACATAACTTTCCCTCTGACCATGGTTCTGTAGGTATGGTAAGCGGTTCCAGTCATTCTCTGCTTATCTGTTAGCCACAGATTTGAGTAGAATTCCTGAACCATGTTCCTTCCAACCTTTGTCTCAGGATTGGTTAGAACTTCCCATCCTCTGTTTCGAATTTGCTCTTGGATCCCCGGATATTCATCTCCTTTCAGATCAAATTTTACTTCCGGGATCACTGACCTCAGACCCATTATTTTGTGATAATGGTCTTCATGTTCTTTGGTTAAGAACTTCTCTTGATTCCAAAGAGTCTTTGGATTATTCTCTTTCTTGCCTCTTAAATTGGTTTGTTTTTCCTTAGGAGCCATGATATTGATGAATCTTGGCTTAGTGATCACGGAAAAGCACACCAAACTTAGAGGTTTGCTTGTCCCCAAGCAAAAGAATGGAAAGAAGAGAGAGAGAGGAGCAAATTCGAATGGTGTGGGCAATGAGGGGCCGAACGTGTTCTTATAAGGGGGGGAGGAAGGAGATTTTGAAAAAAAATAAGAAGAGATTTGAGAAGATATGGAGAGAATTTGAAAAAAGGGTGAGTTTTTGAAGAAGATTTGGGATTAATTTGAGATAGATTTGAAGAATGGTTTTGATTTGTGAAGATTTGAGAGTGAATGATGAAAGGTTGAAGTGCATTTATGTAGAAGAGTATGGGTAATAAAAGGAAAGTTTGAAAAAATTTGAGTTGAAAACGAAATTGTGGTCCCCCCACCTTTCTGGCGTTAAACGCCCAGAATGGCACCCATTCTGGCGTTTAACGCCCATTTGATGCCCCTTTTGGGCGTTTAACGCCCAGCCAGGTGCCCTGGCTGGCGTTAAACGCCAGAAAGCCTTTATCACTGGGCGTTTTTCTAAACGCCCAGGATTCTGCACACCTGGCGTTAAACGCCCAGAATGGTGCCCATTCTGGCGTTTAACGCCCAAAATGGCACCATTCCTGGCGTTAAACGCCCAGAATGGTACCCATTCTGGTGTTTAACGCCCAAAATGCCCCTTACTGGCATTTTTTCTCCAGTAAGCTCTTTTTCTCTGCTTTTTGAGCTGAATCCTTCTGTAACTCTGTGAATTCCTTCATTTTTGATACTTGCCTCTGTAAAAACAAATCATATAGCCTCCTAATGACTGGGTTGCCTCACAGCAAGCGCTTCTTTACTGTCTTTAGCTGGACCTTTACTGAGACTCACTCAAGTCTCAGTTTTGAGCATTCCTGCTCAAAATTGCTTTCAAGATAATGCTTGATTCTCTGTCCATTAACAATGAACTTTTTGTCAGAATCAATATCCTGAAGCTCAACATATCCATATGGTGACACTCCTGTGATCACATACGGACCCCTCCATCGGGATTTGAGTTTTCCTAGAAACAATTTGAGCCTGGAGTTGAAGAGCAGAACTTTTTGTCCTGGCTCAAAGACTCTGGTTGACAACTTCTTGTCATGCCACTTCTTTGCCTTTTCCTTATAAATTTTTGCATTTTCAAAGGCATTGAGTCTGAACTCCTCTAGCTCATTTAACTGGAGCAATCTTTTTTCACCAGCTAACTGAGCATCCATGTTTAGGAATCTGGTTGCCCAGTAGGCTTTATGTTCCAGTTCCACGGGCAGATGACAGGCCTTCCCATACACCAGTTGGTATGGAGAGGTTCCTATAGGAGTCTTGAATGCTGTTTTGTATGCCCACAGAGCATCATCCAAGCTCTTTGCCCAATCCTTTCTTCGGGCTATCACAGTCCGTTCTAAGATTCTTTTTAGCTCTCTGTTAGAGACTTCAGCTTGCCCATTTGTCTGTGGATGATACGGAGTTTCCACTTTATGGCTAATTCCATATCTAACCATAGCAGAGTGTAGCTGTCTATTGCAGAAATGAGAGCCCCCATCACTGATTAGTACTCTGGGAACACCAAATCTGCTGAAGATGTGTTTCTGGAGGAATTTTAGCACGGTCTTGGTATCATTAGTGGGTGTAGCAATTGCTTCTACCCACTTAGATACATAGTCCACCGCCACCAGAATGTAAGTGTTTGAGTATGATGGTGGGAATGGCCCCATGAAGTCAATTCCCCATACATCAAACAATTCTATCTCTAATATCCCTTGTTGAGGCATGGCATATCCGTGAGGCAGGTTACCAGCTCTTTGGCAACTGTCACAGTTACGCACAAACTCTCGGGAATCTTTATAGAGAGTAGGCCAGTAGAAGCCACACTGGAGGACTTTAGTGGCTGTTCGCTCACTTCCAAAATGTCCTCCATACTGTGATCCATGGCAATGCCATAGGTTCCTTTGTGCTTCTTCTCTGGGTACACATCTGCGGATCACTCCGTCAGCACATCTCTTAAAGAGATATGGTTCATCCCAGAGGTAGTACTTGGCATCTGAAATTAATTTCTTTCTTTGCACACTGCTGTACTCCTTGGGTATGAACCTCACAGCTTTATAATTTGCAATATCTGCAAACCAAGGAGCTTCCTGAATGGCAAAGAGTTGCTCATCTGGGAAAGTCTCAGAGATCTCAGTAGAAGGGAGGGACACCCCAGCTACTGGTTCTATTCGGGACAGATGATCGGCTACTTGGTTCTCTGTCCCTTTTCTGTCTCTTATTTCTATATCAAACTCTTGCAGAAGCAGCACCCATCTTATTAGCCTGGGTTTTGAATCCTGCTTTGTGAGTAAGTATTTAAGAGCAGTATGGTCAGTGTACACAATCACTTTGGATCCCACTAGATAAGATCTAAACTTGTCAATGGCATAAACCACTGCAAGTAATTCTTTTTCTGTGGTTGTGTAATTCTTCTGTGCATCATTTAGAACACGGCTAGCATAATAAATGACGTGCAGAAGTTTGTTATGCCTCTGTCCCAACACTGCACCAATGGCATGATCACTGGCATCACACATTAACTCAAATGGCAATGTCCAATCTGGTGTAGAGATGACTGGTGCTGTGACCAGCTTAGCTTTCAGGGTCTCAAACGCCTGCTGACACTGTGTGTCAAACACAAATGGTGTGTCAGCAGCTAGCAGGTTACTCAGAGGTTTTGCAATTTTCGAAAAATCCTTTATAAACCTTCTGTAAAATCCTGCATGCCCCAGAAAGCTTCTGATTGCCTTAACATTGGCAGGTGGTGGTAATTTTTCAATTACCTCTACCTTTGCCTTATCCACCTCTATTCCCTTGTTTAAAATTTTGTGCCCAAGGACAATTCCTTCAGTCACCATAAAGTGACATTTCTCCCAGTTTAAAACCAGGTTAGTCTCTTGGCATCTTTTCAGGACAAGAGATAGGTGGTTAAGACAAGAGCTGAATGAGTCTCCATATACTGAGAAGTCATCCATGAAGACTTCCAGAAATTTCTCTACCATATCTGAGAAGATAGAGAGCATGCACCTCTGAAAGGTTGCAGGTGCATTGCACAGACCAAAAGGCATCCTTCTGTAGGCAAACACGCCAGAAGGGCAGGTAAATGCCGTTTTCTCTTGGTCCTGAGGATCTACTGCAATTTGGTTGTAGCCTGAATAGCCATCCAAAAGCAGTAATAATCATGACCAGCTAGTCTTTCTAGCATTTGGTCTATGAATGGTAAAGGGAAATGATCCTTTCTGGTGGCTGTATTGAGCCTTCTGTAGTCAATACACATACGCCACCCTGTAACTGTTCTTGTAGGAACCAGTTCATTTTTTTCATTATGAACCACTGTCATGCCTCCCTTTTTGGGGACAACTTGGACAGGGCTCACCCAGGGGCTATCAGAAATAGGATAAATAATCCCAGCCTCTAGTAATTTAGTGACCTCTTTCTGCACTACCTCCTTCATGGCTGGATTTAGCCTCCTTTGTGGTTGGACCACTGGTTTGGCATTATCCTCCAACAGGATCTTGTGCATGCATCTAGCTGGGCTAATACCCTTGAGATCACTTATGGACCACCCAAGAGCTGTCTTGTGTGTCCTTAGCACATGAATCAGTGCTTCCTCTTCCTGTGGATTTAAAGCAGAGCTTATAATCACTGGAAAAGTTTCACCCCCTCCCAGAAATGCATATTTCAGGGATGGTGGTAGTGGTTTGAGTTCAGGTTTGGGAGGCTTATCCTCCTCCTGAGGAATTTTCGAAAATTCCTTTGTTTCCTGTGGTTCTTCTTGATTAGGTTGAACATCCTTGAAGATGTCTTCAAGCTCTGATTCTAGGCTTTCAGCCATATTGATCTCTTCTACCAGAGAGTCAATAATGTCAGCGCCCAGGCAGTCATTTGGTGTGTCTGGATGCTGCATAGCTTTTACAGCATTCAACTTGAACTCATCCTCATTGACTCTCAGGGTTACTTCCCCTCTTTGTACATCAATGAGAGTTCGTCCAGTTGCTAGGAAAGGTCTTCCTAGAATGAGAGTTGCACTCTTGTGCTCCTCCATTTCCAGCACCACAAAGTCAGTTGGAAAGGCAAAGGGCCCAACCTTGACAATCATGTCCTCTATTATGCCTGATGGGTGTTTAATGGAGCCATCAGCAAGTTGGAGGCATATCCTGGTTGGTTTGACTTCTCCAGTCAACCCAAGCTTTCTGATAGTGGATGCAGGTATTAGATTGATGCTTGCTCCAAGATCACATAGGGCTGTCTTGGTGCAAGCGCCCTCTAATGTGCATGGTATCATAAAGCTTCCAGGATCTTGAAGCTTTTCTGGTAAGCTTTTCAGAATGACTGCACTGCATTCTTCAGTGAGAAACACTTTTTCAGTTTCTCTCCAATCCTTCTTATGACTTAAGATCTCTTTCATGAACTTAGCATAGGAAGGTATTTGCTCAAGTGCCTCTGCAAACGGAATCTTTATTTCAAGAGTCCTTAGATAGTCTGCAAAGTGGGCAAATTGCTTATCCTGTTCCGCTTTGCGGAGTTTCTGAGGATAAGGCATCTTGGCTTGATATTCTTCAACCTTAGATGCTGCAGGTTTATTTCTTACAGAAGTGGTTGAAGAAGCCTTGTTAGAGGGATCACTGTCAGCACTCTCAGGTGTCTGATCTCCCCTTGGCGTCTAAACGCCAGGATTGGGTGGAAAATGGGCGTTTAACACCAACTTTTCCCCCTTTTCTGGCGTTTGAACGCCAGAACTGGGCAAGGAATGGGCGTTTAACGCCAGCTTTCCTTCCCTTTCTGGCGTTTGAACGCCAATAACATTCCTCTCTGGGCTCTTACTGTCCTCAGAGGGATTTTGAACATTGGTTTGGTTATCCTCTGTCAATTGTTCCTGTTTGGCTTTTGCTCTTTTGAGCAGTGGTATTCAGTGTTCTCCCACTCCTCAGTTGAACTGCTTACATTCTTCTGTTATCTGTTTAGATATTTGCTGTTTTGTTTGATTCAACTGTAGTTCTATGTTCTTGTTAGCAACCTTAGTATCATGGAGCATTTCTTTAAATTCTGCTAACTGTTCTGTCATCAGGAGCAATTGTTGATTAAGCTCATTCATCTGTTCTTGAGGATTAGGATCAGTGACTAATGCCATGACTTCCTCTTTTGGAACGAACTCATTACTAGAATATAAGTATTGGTTTCTAGCAACAGTGTCTATAAGCTCTTGAGCTTCTTCAATTGTCTTCCTCATGTGTATAGATCCACCAGCTGAGTGGTCTAAAGACATCTGAGCTTTTTCTGTGAGCCCATAGTAGAAGATGTCTAACTGTACCCACTCTGAAAACATTTCAGAGGGGCATTTTCTAAGCATACCTCTATACCTCTCCCAGGCATTATAAAGGGATTCATTATCCTCTTGTTTAAAGCCTTGGATGTCCAGCCTTAGCTGTGTCATCCTCTTTGGAGGGTAAAATGATTCAGGAATTTGTCTGACAACTGTTTCCATGTCTTTATGCTTGCTGTAGGTTGGTTATTCAACCACCTTTTAGCTTGATCTTTTACAGCAAATGGAAACAGTAATAGTCTGTAGACATCCTGATCTACCTCTTTATCATGTATTGTGTCAGCAATTTGTAAAACTGTGCCAGAAACTCAGTAGGTTCTTCCTGTGGAAGACCGGAATACTGGCAGTTTTGCTGCACTATGATAATGAGTTGAGGATTTAGCTCAAAGCTGCTTGCTTTGATGGGAGGTGTACAGATGCTACTCCCATATGCAGCTGTAATGGGGTTAGCATATGACCCGAGAGTCCTTTTGGACTGATCAATCCCTCTTAGGTCCATAATGGACAAAAGGGAAATGATAATGATTGCAAATAGATAAATTTTGTTTTTTTTTTTTGAATTAAACGAAAAAATTAAAATAAAATAAAAGGAAATTAAAAAAATTCGAAAATCAAAAGAAAACAAATCAAAGCAAATGAGAACTGAATCAATTAGTTAATTAAAAAGATTTTGAAAAAAAAACAATTAGAAAGATATGATTGAAAAGTTTTATGAAAAAGATTTGATTTTTGAACAGAGGAAAGAGAAAAACCACAAAAAGACACCAAACTTAAAATTTTTAGAAATCAAACACTAATTTCGAAAATTTTAAAGGAAAAACACAAAGAGGACACCAAACTTAGAATTTTTATGAATAAAAAAGGGACTAAGAACATGCAAAATCGAAAATTTTAAAGAAAAACAAAAGCATGCAATTGACTCCAAACTTAGAATATGAAACTAGACTCAACTAAAAGACCTAAACCAACAAAAATAAAACAGCCTAATATAAGCAACAAGATAAGCCGTCAGTTGTCCAAACTCGAACATCCCCGGCAACGGCGCCAAAACTTGGTGCACGAAATTGCATCACACTTTTGCAATCCGCACAACTAACCAGCAAGTGCACTGGGTCGTCCAAGTAATACCTTGCGTGAGCAAGGGTCGATCCACGGAGATTGTCGGCTTGAAGCAAGCTATGGTTATCTTGTAAATCTTAGTCAGGATATCAGAAATTATCAGGATTGATTGTGAAAAGCAAAAGAACATGAAATAGGTACTTGTTTTGCAGTAATGGAGAATAGGTTGAGGCTTTGGAGATGAGATCTTCTGAATCTCTCTTTCCTACTGTCTTCTTCATTAAACACGCAAGGCTCCTTCCATGGCAAGCTGTATGTAGGGTTCACCGTTGTCAGTGGCTACCTCCCATCTCAGTGAAAACGTTCCTATGCTCTGTCACAGCAATGGCTAATCATCTGTCGGTTCTCGGTCAGGCCGGAATAGAATCCATTGATTCTTTGCGTCTGTCACTAACGCCCCGCCTGCTAGGAGTTTGAAGCACGTCACAGTCATTCAGTCATTGAATCCTACTCAGAATACCACAGACAAGGTTTAGACCTTCCGGATTCTCTTGAATGCCGCCATCAGTTCTAGCTTATACCACGAAGATTCTGGTTAAGGAATCCAAGAGATATCTACTCAATCTAAAGTAGAACAGGGTGGTTGTCAGGCACATGTTCATAGTTGAGAATGATGATGAGTGTCACGGATCATCACATTCATCCGGGTTAAGAGCAAGTGATATCTTAGAATGGAAGCAAGCATGATTGAATAAGAAACAGTAGTAATTGCATTAATCCATCAAGACACAGCGAGCTCCTCACCCCCAACCATGGGGTTTAGAGACTTATGCCGTGGAAGGTATACAATGAAATGTGTAAAAATGTCATGAGGTCCAGATACAATGTTAAAGATCCTATTAATAGTAAACTAGTAACCTAGGGTGTACAGAAATGAGTAAATGACGTAAAATCCACTTCTGGGTCCACCTAGTGTGTGCTTGGGCTGAGCAATGAAGCATTTTCGTGTAGAGACCTTTGCTGGAGTTAAACGCCAGCTTTTATGCCAGTTTGGGCGTTAACTCCAAGTTTTATGCCAGTTCCAGCGTTAAACGCTGGAATTTCTGAGGCTGATTGCCACGCCGGTTTGGGCCATCAAATCTTGGGCAAAGTATGGACTATCATATATTGCTGGAAGCCCAGGATGTCTACTTTCCAACGCCGTTGAGAGAGCACCAATTGGTATCTGTAGCTCTAGAAAATCCACTTCGAGTGCAGGGAGGTCAGAATCAAACAGCATCTGCAGTCCTTTTCAGTCTCTGAATCAGATTTTGCTCATAATCTTCAATTTCAGTCAGAAAATACCTGAAATCACAGAAAAACACAAACTCATAGTAAAGTCCAGAAAAGTGAATTTTAACTAAAAACTACTAAAAATATACTAAAAACTAACTAAAAGATACTAAAACATACTAAAAACAATGCCAGAAAAGGGTACAAATTATCCGCTCATCACTCCTCCTCATATAGGGAAGAAGAGAACAAGAAAAGAAGAGGAATCCTCTATGTCACAGTAAAGAGGTTCCTTATTGTTATTAGAAGAAGAAGGAATAAAAGTGGAGAATCCAATCACAATGGTGGGATAGAGGCAGTGATTGGAGATGAAGAGAGTGAAGAGAAGTGTTAGTAAATAAATAAAATAAATAGAAAGAGATGAGGGGGAGAGAAATTCGAAAATAAATTTGAAAAATGTGTTAGTAATTTTTGAAAATTAAAACTAAAATTTGAAACAATTAATTAATTAAAAAGAATTTTTGAAAAAAAGGGAGGTATTTTCGAAAATTAGAGGGAAAAGTAGTTAGGGGTTTTGAAAAGATAGAAACAAACAAAAGTTAATTAGTTAGTTGAAAAAAGATATTAAAATCAATTTTGAAAAGATAAGAAGATAAGAAGTTAGAAAAGATATTTTAAATTTTTTGAAAAAGAAAATTTTGAAAAAATATGATATAAAAGATATGATTTAAAAAGATATGGTTTTGAAAAGATAAGATTGAAATTAGTTTTGAAAAATTTGAATTTTAAATCACAATTAATGACTTGACTCACAAGAAATCACAAGATATGATTCTAGAACTTAAAATTTGAATCTTTCTTAACAAGAAAGTAACAAACTTGAAATTTTGAATCAAAACATTAATTTTTGATGCAATTTTCGAAAATATGATGTAAAGATAAGAAAAAGATTTTGAAAATATTTGAAAAAGATTTTTGAAATTTTCGAAATGATGAAAAAATGGAAAAGATATGATTTTTGAAAAAGATTTTAAAAAGATAAGATTTAAAAAGATAAGATATTTTTTTTTATTTTTGAATTTTTTTTGATGAGAGAAAAACACTAAAAATACCAATGCATGAAAGTTTTGGATCAAAACACATGATGCATGCAAGAACACTATGAATGTCAAGATGAACACCAAGAACACTTTGAAGATCATGATGAACATCAAGAACATATTTTTGAAAAATTTTCAAGAAAAGAAAACATGCAAGACACCAAACTTAGAAATTTTTCATGTTTAGACTCTTTGAATGCAAGAATGCATATGAAAAACACCATACAACACAAAACAAGAAAATATGAAGATCAAACAAGAAAGTTCATCAAGAACAACTTGAAGATCATGATGAACTATGATGCATGAATTTTTCGAAAATTTTATGCAAGAAAAAGATGAACATGCAATTGACACCAACTTATGACTTGACACAAGACTCAAACAAGAAACACAAAATATTTTTGATTTTATGATTTTCTAATTTTTTTTTGTATTTTATTTGATTTTTTTCATAAAAATATAGGAAAAATAAATAAGAAATTCAAAATTTTTAATATGAATTCCAGGAATCTTCGCAATGTAGTTTAAAGCTCCAGTCCAGGAATTAGACATGGCTTAATAGCCAGCCAAGCTTTGTGAAAGCCCCGGTCCAAAACACTAGACATGGCCAATGGCCAGCCAAGCTTTAGCATACAGCTAATAATCAAATTAGCTTGCCTCTATGAAGATGGTTTTGAAGCCTCAGTCCAAAAGAATTTAGACATGGCTTTACAGCCAGCCAGGCTCAACATGCTTCATGAACTCTAGAATACATATTAAAAATTTTTTTGAATAATTTTCGAAAATAGGAGAAGATTTGAAAAGATTTTCGAAATTTTTTTTTAATAAAATAAAAATTACCTAATCTGAGCAACAAGATGAACCGTCAGTTGTCCATACTCGAACAATCCCCGGCAACGGCGCCAAAAACTTGGTGCACGAAATTGTGATTCATTCTTTTCACTTCACAATCCCAGGTATGGCTCCAAAAATGTGTGTCAATGCCATGGTTCACAACTTCACAGTCTCGCTCAACTAACCAGCAAGTGCCTGGGTCGTCCAAGTATACCTTACGTGAGTAAGGGTCGATCCCACGGAGATTGTTGGTATGAAGCAAGCTATGGTCATCTTGTAGATCTCAGTTAAGTGGAATCATAGGGTCAAATGTAATAAAATTGGATAAATAAGAAAATAAAGTAGGATAGAAATACTTATGTAATTCAATGGTGGGAATTTCAGATAGGCGTATGAAGATGCTGTGCTCCTCTTGAATCTCTGTTTTCCTGCTGCTTTCATCCAATTCTTCTTACTCCTTTCCTGGCAAGCTGTTTGTAGGGTATCACCGTTGTCAATGGCTACATCCCATCCTCTCAGTGAAAAAGGTCCAAATGCTCTGTCACGGCACGGCTAATCATCTGTCGGTTCTCAATCAGGTTGGAATAGAATCCCTTGATTCTTTGCGTTTGTCATCACGCCCAGCCTTCAGGAGTTTGAAGCTCGTCACAGTCATTCAATCCCAGAATCCTACTCGGAATACCATAGACAAGGTTAGACTTTCTGGATTTTCAAGAATGTTGCCATCAATTCTAGCTTATACCACGAAGATTTGTTGGGGAATCTAAGAGATATGCGCCCGGCCTAAAGTAGAACGGAAGTGGTTGTCAGTCACGCGCGTTCATAGTGAGAATGATGATGAGTGTCACGGATCATCACATTCATCAAGTTGAAGTGCAACGTATATCTGGATAAGAATAAATTGATTGGATAGAAAATAATAGTAATTACATTGAAACTTGAGGTACAGCAGAGCTCCACACCCTTAATCTATGGTGTGTAGAAACTCCACCGTTGAAAATACATAAGTGAGAGAGGTTCAGGCATGGCCGAATGGCCAGCCCCCAAAACGTGGTCACTGGATCAAAATACAATCCAGGGATCAAAACCAATGATAATATGATAGTAAAGAGTTCTATTTATAATAAACTAGCTACTAGGGTTTACAGAAGTAAGTAATTGATGCATAAATCCACTTCCGGGGCCCACTTGGTGTATGTTGGGCTGAGCTTGGTCTATCCACGAGCTGGGGTTTTCTTGGAGTTGAACTCCAAGTTATAACGTTTTGGGTGTTCAACTCCGGATCATGACGTGTTTCGGCGTTTAACTCCAGAGAGCAGCATGTACTTGGCGTTCAACGCCAAGTTACGTCGTCAATTTCCAAATAAAGTATAGACTAATATATATTGCTGGAAAGCTCTGGATGTCTACTTTCCAACGCCGTCGAGAGCGCGCCATTTGGAGTTGTGTAGCTCTAGAAAATCTATTGTGAGTGCAGGGAGGTCAGATTCCAACAGCATCAGCAGTCCTTTGTCAGCCCTTTTCAGAGTTTTGCTCAAGTCCCTCAATTTCAGCCAAAAATTACCTGAAATCACAGAAAAACACACAAACTCCTAGTAAAGTCCAGAAATGTGAATTTAACATAAAAACTAATGAAAATATTCCTAAAAGACTAGATCATACTAAAAACTACCTAAAAACAATGCCAAAAAGGTATAATTATCCCATCAATTATATCAATGGCCTTGCACTCTCCTTTTGGATTCTCTTCTGTATTGCTTGGGAGAATACTAGGAGGAGTTTCAATGACTTTCTTACTCAGCTGGCCCACTTGTGCCTCCAGATTTCTAATGGAGGATCTTGTTTCACTCATGAAACTGAAAATGGCCTTGACAGATCAGAGACTAGATTGGCTAAATTAGAGGTGTTTTTGTTCAGATTTCTCTGTCTGTTGCTGAGAAGATGATGGAATGGCTTGCTATTGCTTAGCCTATTGCGTCCACCATTGTTAAAGCCTTGTTGAGGCTTTTGTTGATCCTTCCATGAGAAATTTGGATGATTTCTCCATGATGAGTTATAGGTGTTTCCATAAGGTTCACCCATGTAATTAACCTTGCCATGGCAGGGTTCTCAGGATCATAAGCTTCTTCAGAAGCCTCTTTTGTACTGTTGGATATATGTTGCCATCCATTCAGATTTTGAGAGATCATGTTGACCTGTTGAGTCACACTTGTTCTGAGCCAATATGGCATTCAGAGTATCAATTTCAAGAACTTTTTCTGAGGTATCCCATTATTCACGGAATTCCTCTCAGAAGTGTACATGAATTGGTTGTTTGCAACCATATCAACGAGTTCTTGAGCCTCTTCAGGCGTTTTCTTTAGGTGAATGGATCCACCTGCAGAATGGTCCAATGACATTTTCGAAAATTCAGATAGACTATAATAATATATCTAATATGGTCCATTCTGAAAACATGTCAGATGGACATCTTTTGGTCAGCTGCTTGTATCTTTCCCAAGCTTCATAGAGGGATTCACCATCTTTTGTTTGAAGGTTTGAACATCCACTCTCAGCTTGCTCAGCTTTTGAGGAGGAAAGAATTTATCCAAGAAGGCAGTGACAGCTTATCCCAAGAGTCCAGGCTATCCTTGGTTGTGAATCCAACCATTCTAGCTCTGTCTCTTCAGCAAAAGGGAAAAGCATGAGTCTATAGACTTCAGATCAACTCCATTTGTCTTTACAGTCTCACAGATCTGCAAGAACTCAGTTAAAAACTAATAAGGATCTTCAGATGGAAGTCCAAAAACTTGCAGTTTTGTTGCATTAAAGCAACTAGCTGAGGCTTAAGCTCAAAATTATTGGCTCCATGGCAGGAATGGAGATGCTTCTTCATCAAACTTGGACGTTGGCTTTGTGAAGTCACCAAGCATTCTCCTTGCATTATTATTATTATTTTCGGCTGCCATCTCCTTCTCTGTTCCAATATTTCTGAAAGGTTACCTTTAGAATAATGTAATTTAGCTTCTCTTAACTTCTTTTCAGAGTTTTCAGGTTCTGGATCAATTTCAACAAGAGTGCCTTTTTCCCTGTTCCTGCTCATATGAAAGAGAAGAAAACAGGAAAAGAAGAGGAATCCTCTATGTCACAGTATAGAGATTCCTTTATGTTAGTAGAAAAAGAAAGGGAAGAAGAATGTAGAAGAGTGGGTGAAGAGAAGTGTTAGTAAATAAATAAGTAAATAGAATAAGAAAAGAGAGGGAGGATTTCGAAAATAATTTTAAAAAAAAGGTTAGTAATTTTCGAAAATTAGAGTAAGATGTAATTAAAATCAAAACATGAAACAATTAGTTAATTAAAAAGAATTTTTGAAAAAGGGTGAGATATTTTCGAAAATTAGAGAGGGAAAGTAGTTAGGTGGTTTTGAAAAAGATAAGAAACAAACAAAAAGTTAATTAATTAGTTGAAAAAGATTTTAAAATTAAATTTTAAAAGATAAGAAGATAAGAAGTTAGATAAGATTTTGAAATCAATTTTGAAAAAGATAAAATTTTGAGAAGGATAAGATAAAAAGATAAGATAAAAATTTTAAGAAAAAGATTTTGAAAAAGATTTAATTTTTAAAATGACTTAACTAACAAGAAACTACAAGATAAGATTCTAGAATTAAAGATTGAACCTTTCTTAACAGAAAGTAAATAAACTTCAAATTTTGAATCAATCACATTAATTGTAGCATATTTTCGAAAATATGTTATAAAAGATAAAAAGATTTTGAAAAAGATTTTGAAATTTTCGAAAAAGAGGAAAAATTGGAAAAGATATGATTTTGAAAAAGATTTTGAAAATATAAGATTTTTAAATTTTTGAAAATTTGATTTGACTTGTAAGAAACAACTAATTTTAAAAATTTTTGACCAAGTCAACCCAAAATTTCGAAAATTTGGAGGGAAATAAGGAAATATATTTTTTTGATTTTGAATTTTTAATTATGAGAGAGAAAAACAACAAAAATACTCAATGCATGAAATTTTTAGATCAAAACAATGAATGCATGCAAGAATGCTATGAAAGTCAAGATGAACACCAAGAACATTGAAGATCATGATGAACATCAAGAACATAATTTTGAAAAAATTTTTGATGCAAAGAAACATGCAAGACACCAAACTTAGAAATCTCTAATGCATGGACTCTAACAAACAAAAATACATATGAAAAACAACAACAACACAAAACAAGAAAACATCAAGATTAAACAAGGAGACTGTCAAGACACAACTTGAAGATCATGAAGAACACTATGAATGCATGGATTTTTCGAAAAATGCAGAAATTTTTTTTTAAAACATGCAATTGACACCAAACTAAAAAATTGACTCAATACTCAACAAGAAACACAAAATATTTTTGGTTTTTATGATTTTCTAATTTTTTGTATTTTTATTAATTTTTTTCGAAAATAAAGCTTGGAAAGACGAAAAAGAAAAGAAAATTTTGAAAAAAATTTTGAAAAGAAATTACCTAATCTGAGCTACAAGATGAACCGTCAGTTGTCCATACTCGAACAATCCCGGCAACGGCGCCAAAACTTGGTGTTGTTGCTGGATTAAAAACTTGGCACCATTGTGGGTTGGAAACAATTGTTTGAATTGTTGTTCGAATTGATTGTTCCCCGGCAACGGCCAAAAACTTGGTGGACGAAATTGTGATCCTTAAAGTTGTACTCTTTGTACTTATAGGAATTTAAAATTGGCACGTGTGATCATAACTCCGTTCAACTTAACCAGCAAGTGTACTGGGTCATCCAAGTAATACCTTACGTGAGTAAGGGTCGATCCCACAGAGATTGTTGGTATGAAGCAAGCTATGGTCACCTTGTAAATCTCAGTTAGGCAGATTAAATTGGTTTATGGATTTTCGAATATTAATAATAAAAAGAAATAAAAGGGATAGAAATACTTATGTAAATTAATAGTGGAATTTTAAGTGTATGGAGATGCTGTGCTCCTTGAATCTCTACTTTCCTATTACATTCGTCCAATCCTTCTTACTCCTTTCCATGGCAAGTGTATGTAGGGCATCACCGTTGTCAATGGCTACATCCCATCCTCTCAGTGAAAATGGTCCTATGCTCTGTCACGGCACGGCTAATCATCTGTCGGTTCTCAATCAGGTTGGAATAGAATCCCTTGATTCTTTTGCGTTTGTCATCACGCCCAGCCTTCAGGAGTTTGAAGCTCGTCACAGTCATTCAATCCCAGAATCCTACTCGGAATACCATAGACAAGGTTTAGACTTTTCGGATCCTCATGAATGCCGCCATCTATCTACTTATACCACGAAGATTCTGTTGGGGAATCTAAGAGATATGCGCCTGGCCTAAGGTAGAACGGAAGTGGTTGTCAATCACGTGCGTTCATAGGTGAGAATGATGATGAGTGTCACGGATCATCACATTCATCAAGTTGAAGTGCAACTTATATCTTGGAATAAGAATAAAAGAGAATTGAATAGAAAGTAATAATAATTGTATTGAAACTTGAGGTACAGCAGAGCTCACACCCTTAATCTTGAGAACTAATCGTCCCAAGATGTTCCTTAGATCTAAGTGATCAAAAGATGTCTAATACAATAGTTAAATGTCCTATATATACTAGACTAGCTACTCGGGTTTACATGAGTAAGTAATTGATGCAAATCCACTTCCGGGGCCCACTTGGTGTGCTTGACTGAGCTTGATCTATCCACGAGCTGAGGCTTTTCTTGGAGTTGAACTCCAAGTTATGACGTGTTGGGCGTTCAACTCCGGATCATGACGTGTTTTCTGGCGTTTAACTCCAGACAGCAGCATGTACTTGGCGTTCAACGCCAAGTTACGTCGTCAATTTCGGAATAAAGTATGGACTATTATATATTGCTGGAAAGATCTAGATGTCTACTTTCCAACGCCGGTGAGAGCGCGCCATTTGGAGTTCTGTAGCTCAGAAAATCCATTTTGAGTGCAGGGAGGTCAGATTCCAACAGCATCAGCAGTCCTTTTTGTCAGCCTTTTCAGAGTTTTGCTCAATCCCTCAATTTCAGCCAGAAATTACCTGAAATCACAGAAAACACACAAACTCATAGTAAAGTCCAGAAATGTGAATTTAACATAAGAACTATGAAAACATCCCTAAAGTAGCTTGAACTTACTAAAAACTACCTAAAACAATGCCAAAAAGCGTATAAATTATCCGCTCATCACCCACGTTAACTCCAACGTTAGTGGCACCAACGTGACCACTAACGTAGCCTTGTAAACCTTCGCAAGCGTTATTGGGACTCACCTTTCCCAATAACGTTGCTGAAGAGATGACTTTTGCGTGGTTCTAGAATTAGAATAAATTTCTGTTGCAAGTATAGCTTCTAAACCAACAAAATCCTTTCTTACAAAAGTTTTGTTGTCCTTAAGCAAACCAATAAAATTGATAACCGAGTATTTAAACCTCGCGTCTTCTTCTCAAGGAATTGCAGGGAGGTATGACTTATTATGGCTATGAAAAAGGTAAAATTTTGGGTTTTTTAATGTATAAGATAAAAGCAAGAATAGTAAATGGTAAGAAAGTAAATTAAAAGAATAATTCAAATAAATAATAAACTCTTGCAAGGTATAAGAAATTAGAAGTCCTATCCTAGTTATCCTTATCAATTGTGATGAGAATTGGATTTTTCTCCCACTAAGTAAAACTTCTAATTATGAAGGTAAGTCAAGTGGATGAATTAATTTTAATTCCTCAGGTCCTAGTCTTTCCTTGGGAAAGGCTAGAGTTATTGGAACTTGAATTAATTCTTGAAGAGTTTCAATTTTCAGTCAACAATGAGTTTGACAACTCAAGAGTTACCAATTAATCAACCAAGCCAAGGATGTAGAAGCTAAATTAAAATCATATATCTGAAAAATCTCAATAATGTATATTAAATAAGAGAATCAATCCTAACATGAAAGTTCATAAGCCAATTGGGCAACACAAATCAGATACAATGAAAGCATCAGAGTAAATGAAAGTAGAAGAGAAACATAAATTATTGAACCTGGTATGAAGAAATAATCCTAATCCTAATAGAAATCCTAATCTTAAATCCTAAGAGAGAGGAGAGAACCTCTCTCTCTAAAAACTACATCTAAAACTATGAAAGTGAATTATGATAGCCTCCCTATTAATGGATGCATTCCCCCACTTTATAGCCTCTAATCTGTGTTCTCTAGGCCGAAACTGGGTCAGAAACAGCCCAGAAATCGCGATTATGAAATCAGGTCCATACAGGTCGCGGCACAGTGACGCGGAAGCGTCATCCACGCGTTTGCGTGGAATGAGATTCGTAGATGCGACGCTCCGCGTAGAGCGCGTGTTCGCGTCGCCTATCTGCACGGCCACTATGGCGAATTATATATCAAATCGAAGCCCCGGACGTTAGCTTTCCAAAGCAAGTAGAACCGCATCATTTGAACCTTTGTAGCTCAAGTTATGATCGTTTTAGTGCGAGAGGGTCAGGTTGACAGCTTTTCAGTTCCTTCAACTTCTTGTATTCCTTCCACTTTTGCATGCTTCATTTCCATCCTCTAAGCCATTCCTGTCCTGTAATTCCTGAAATCACTTAACACACATATCAAGGCATCTATTGTAATAAGAGAGGATTAAATAAAAGAAAATAAAAGCCAAAGAAGCATGTTTTCAATCATAGCATAAAATCAGGAAGGAGAATGTAAAACCATGCAAATCATATGAGAAGTGGCAAGGCCTTGATAAAAACTACTCAATTGTGCAAGATAAACATGAAATAGGGGTTTATCAGTTGCCTTATAACCTTCGCAAGCATTATTGGGACTCACCTTTCCCAATAACATTGCCTTATAAACCTTCACAAGCGTTATTGGACTCACCTTTCCCAATAACGTGCCTTGTGCCCTTTTGTCCTATGTTAGAGTTCACGTTAGTGTAACTAAACGTGGCTCTTAACGTGGTATGCCTCACCTTCGAGAGCGTTAGTGACACTACCTTTGTCACTAACGCTTCAAGTGCCCTACTCTCCACGTTAGCGCTCACGTTAACTAAACGTGGCCACTAACGTGGGCAATGCTAGTTGATCCAACGTTAGTGACAAAGGTGAGTGTCACTAACGTTGGCATTGTTCCTCTCTTCCACGTTAGAGTTCACGTTAACTAAGTTAATGTGACTCTTAACATGGTTATTGCAAAATCTTGGAACATTAGTGGTGTTCACGTTTACCACTAACGTTGGAGCTTTCTTTTGTCTTCACGTTAACTACCACGTTAACTAGTTAACGTGGCAATTAACGTGGGATTATGATGGCTTCGCAGGCGTTCTTGGTGATCACTTTTCTCATTAACGTTGCAAGCTATTTACCATTCCACGTTAGCGGTCACGTTAACTAGATTAACGTGAGTACTACGTGGTTCTTCCTTGCTTCCTTTGTCCTGAAATCAAGCAAATAAAGTGCATCAAAGCTCTAGCCAAAGTCATGAGATTATGCATCATCAATTTATCATTCAATTCTAGCAAAAATCCTCATGAAATCATGTGAAATTCACATAGTTGCTTGAATCAAGGTGTAAGTGTTTTTTATCCAAAACTTGCTTTATTCACTAAGAAAATGCATGAAACTAACCTAAACAGTAAAGAAAAGGTCAGTGAAGCTGGCCTAGATGCCCTGGCATCACAACACCAACTTAAAGCTTGCTTGTCCCTAAGCAAGTACTGAAATATAGGAAGAATGAATGAAAGAACAAGAAGATAATATAGAAATAGAATTCCTGGTTTATGGATTTCACGCATAGCAACTTAGGTTCTTTCCTTTTAGGTTTCAAGCCTTTATCAAGTCCTTGGTCACTCTCTTGATTGCATCCTTTGATTCTTAATAGTTGATCCCTTCCTTTTCCAAGGTTTATTACATTCTTCTTTTGGCTAAGTGCTCTGTAAGAGGGCGACTATTATGATAAGCTTTCAGCCAACACTCCCGAACAGCTGGTTCAAGGGCTATGTATTAAACACCCCTAAGGACTTACTCCCTCAAGTCTCTTTCCCTCATACAACACACCACAGGCACATGGTTTGTTATTTTTCTTTCTTGAGACCTGGTGTCCAGCACCTCTTTGGGTTACTACGTGTTCTGTAGCAAAGGTCACTCTTGATAGTGGACTTTCAGCTAATAATCCCGGATTAGTTAATCCAGTTACCAAGTGATGAGGCACCCTAAGAGCTTTTCTTCCAAGCATATCCCTTGCACATGAACACCACAGACACATGCCTCAATCTTAAAACCCTTGGTGCCTAGCATTGTTTCTTATTGTGTTTCTTTCCTTTTCACTTTTATGCTCTTCTCCTTTTTTATTAGGATCTTATTTTTTAATTAGTCTCACAGGATGTGTTTCAAGCATAGGTAGGATAGATAGTTGTCTTCTTTCTTGTTGGTGAACCAACTTAGCTAATTAATCACCCTACCACAAACATTCAGAACTTAACTTCACAACATTTCTTTTTGATTAACTTAAAGGCAAGCATACAAGTAGTAAGATGTAAGCGAACACTAGGGACATTAAGCTCAATAAGCATAGACCTAAGCAATGAAAAACTTAAAATGCAGAATGAAAATCCTAAGCTACTCATGGAAGCATGTTCTATTTCATACATGATTTTCCTTATTTAAAGATGTGAATTAGATAGAACTAAGAAGGACTTCACCACCTTTCACTTATTGGAATCCTCATGTTCTTCTACTTCCTGTCTCTTTATGTTCACTTTGTCCGCTTGTGCTTCCTCTCATCCAATTCATTCTAGCTATTTTCCAATCTTCCAGTGCCTTCCTTACTGACTCATGACTTTTCGGCCCTTTCGCGCTCCACTCGTGCTAATTCATCCTTTACATCCTCATATTTTGTGATCCTAGGATTCAATACAGTAGTTGTCCGACTAGGTACCCAAGCCTGGCTTGGTATTTACATGATATTCAGTCTCATCATGTAGACTCCTTCCGAGAATACTCTGTATTCATCGAAAAGATCTGCCTGTTCTCTTTGTTCCTATGCATCTCATGAATGTGTGCACCTTGATGTGCTTGGATATTGATTAGCCTTTGGATGGCTTCTTATTGTTGATCTTGCTTCTGGTTCAAGTTATGGAAGATTACTCCATTGTCTCCCTTGTTCTAATTGCTGGTCCATCAATTATTTTTGCCATTCCCCTTACTGATTCATCCATCTAGAGAGTGATTCTTCTTGGAGGTCCATAATTGCATTTGAAACTCTTTCTGTGCCCCTGATTTTCCATGCATTACCTAAATAAGGTATCAATAGCCTCTTGTAATTGGTGCATGCTTAAGGTGGCTGGAGCTTGCTCCTGTGGATGTTGTCCTTCTTCAGCTTGATGGGCTGGCCTCTTTCTTACCCTTCGTTGAGGTAGTGGAGTTGCAGCAGCATGCATCCGATGATAAGTTTTTGGAAGGCCACCTTATCCACTCGGGGTTTCATCCTCGAATATCACCCTAGCCTGTTGCAAAGACGGAGAATAGTGCTGGGATAACCCAACTTTCCTCCAGAATCGCTCTTCTCAGCAAGCTTCCAAATGCCTTGGGCTATGAGTTTCATGAACCTTGATTTCTCCTCCATTCATTAGGCATTGCACCATTGTTGCTCTCTTAAGGTTTACCTCTGAGTTGTTTCTGGCTGGGAGGAGGATCTCCTTACGATTTCAAACCACCCTTTAGCCTCA
>NC_080381.1:28840559-29057796 GCF_014773155.1 Arachis stenosperma | reverse complement strand
ATCCTGAACCTGAAAGGACTCTGAGGAAACTAATAGAAGCTAAATTACAACAATCCAGAGACAACCTTACAGAAATTTTCGAAAAAGAAGAGGAGTGGCAGCCCGGAAATAATGACAACAACAATAATGCAAGGAGGATGCTTGGTGATTATACTACACCTACTTCCAAGTTTGATGGAAGAAGTATCTCAATTCCTGCCATTGGAGCAAACAATTTTGAGATAAAACCTCAACTAGTTGCTCTAATGCAACAGAACTACAAGTTCTATGGACTTCCATCAAAAGATCCTACCAGTTTTTAATTGAGTTCTTGCAGATCTGTGAGACTGTTAAGACTAATAGAGTAGATCCTGAAGTCTACAGGCTCATGCTTTTCCCTTTTGCTGTAAGAGACAGAGCTAGAACATGGTTGGACTCACAACCTAAAGATAGCTAGACTCTTGGGATAAGCTGGTCACGGCCTTCTTGGCTAAGTTCTTTCCTTCTCAAAAGCTGAGCAAGCTTAGAGTGGATGTTCAGACCTTCAAACAAAAGATGGTGAATCCCTTATGAAGCTTGGGAAAGATACAAGCAGATGACCAAAGGTGTTTTTTGACATGCTTTCAGAGTGGACCATTTTGGATATATTCTATTATGGTCTATCTGAGCTCTAAGATATCACTAGACCATTCTGCAGGTGGATCCATTCACCTAAAGAAAATACCTGCAGAAGCTCAAGAACTCATTGACATGGTTGCAAATAACCAATTCATGTATACCTCGAGAGGAATCCTGTGAGTAATGGAACGCCTCAGAAGAGGGGAGTTTCTTAAAATGATTCTCTGAATGCCATATTGGCTCAGAACAAATGTTGACTCAGCAAGTCAACATGATTTCTCAAGTCTGAATGGATGGCAAAATGCATCCACAGTACTAAAGAGGCATCTTTTGAAGAAGAAGCTTATGATCCTCAGAACCCTGCAATGGCAAAGGTAAATTATATGGGTGAACTTTATGGAAACACCTATAATTCCTCATGGAGAAATCATCCAAATTTTTAATGGAGGATCAACAAAAGTCTCAACAAGGCTTTAATAATGGTGGAAGAACAGGCTTAGCAATAGCAACCTTTTCCATCATCTTCTCAGTAACAGACAGGAATTCTGAGCAAGTCCCTCTAGCTTAGCAAATATAGTCTCTGATCTGTCTAAGGCCACTTTAAGCTTCATGAGTGAAACAAGGTCCTCCATTAGAAATTTGGAGGTACAAGTGGGCCAGCTGAGTAAGAAAATCACTGAAACCCCTCCTAGTACTCTCCCAAGCAATACAGAAGAGAATCCAAAAAGAGAGTGCAAGGCCATTGATATAATCAATATGACCGAATGCACAAAGGAGGAGAATGACGTGAATCCCAGTGAGGAAGACCTCATGGGACGTCTTCCAACAAGAAGGAGTTCCCTAATCTGAGGCTCATATAGAGACCATAGAGATTCCATTAAACCTCATTCTACCATTCATGAGCTCTGAAAACTATTTCCTCTGAAGAGGATAAGATGTAACTGGAGAGCAAGTTGCTCAATATTTAGGAGCTATCATGAAGCGAATGCCAAGTTGTTTGGTAATGAGACTTGGGAAGATGCACCTCCCTTGCTCATTAGTGAACTAGATATATGGGTTCAGCAAACTTTACCTCAAAAGAAACAAGATCCTGATAAATTCTTAATACCCTGTACCATAGGCACCATGACGTTTGAGAAGGCTCTGTGTGACCTGGGGTCAGGCATAAATCTTATGCCACTCTCTGTAATGGAGAAACTAGGAATCTTTGAGATACAGGCTGCCACATTCTCATTAGAGATGGCAGAGAATCAATAAAACAAGCTTATGGAATGGTAGAGGATGTGTTAGTGAAGGTTTAAGGCTTTACATCCTTGCTGATTTCATAATCTTAGACACTAGGAAGGATAAGGATGAATCCATCATCCTTGGAAGACCCTCCCTAGCCACAGCAGGAGCTGTGATTGATGTTGACAGAGGAGAGCTAATCCTTCAATTGAATGGAGACTACATGGTGTTTAAAGCTCAAGGATCTTCCTCTGCAACCATGGAGAGGAAGCATGAAAAGCTTCTCTCAATACAGAGTCAAATAGAGCCCCACAATCAAACTCAAAGTTTGGTATTGGGAGGCCACAACCAAACTCTAAGTTGGTGTTGAACCCCCACATTCAAATTCTAAGTTTGGTGTTGGGAGGTCCCAACAATGCTCTGATGATTTGTGAGGCTCCATGAGAGCTCACTGTCAAGCTATTGACATTAAAGAAGCGCTTATTGGGAGGCAATCCAATTTTTTTTATTTATCTATATTTTTATTGTTTTTTATGTTTTTATTAGGTTCATGATCATGTGGAGTCACAAAACAATTACTAAAATTAAAAACAGAATCAAAAATAGCAGAAGAAACAGCACACCCTAGAGGAAGAGCTTACTGGCGTTTAAATGCCAGTAAGGAGCATCTGGCTGGCGTTCAACGCCAAACAGAGCATGAATCTGGTGTTGACCAGAATCAAGCAGTCTGGCGTTTAAATGCCAGGATTACACCCTGAGGAGAGCTGGCGTTAAACACCAGAAACAAGCATGGAACTGGCGTTTAACGCCAGAAATATGCTGCAGATTGGCGTTGAACGCCCGAAACAAGCATAGAGTTGGCGTTCAACGCCAGAAACAAGCATCAATCTGGCGTTGAACGCCAAGATTGCATGCAGAGGGCATTTTACACACGCCTCATTGGTGCAGGAATGATAAATCCTTGACACCTCAGGATTGTGGACCCCATAGGATCACCTCAGGATCTGTGGACCCCACAGGATCCCCACCTACCTTCTCCCTCTCTCCACACCTTTTCATAACACTCTTCCCCATCACCTCTGCACCACTCACTATCCTCCTCTCTTCTCCATAAACCCCACCTACCTTCAAATTCAAATCTCTTTCCCACCCAAATCCACCCTAAATGACTGAACTCTCCACTCCCTCTCCCTCCACTATATAAACCCCTCAATCCTTTTTCATTTTTACACAATACTACCCTCTCTTCTCCCCCTTAGCCGGATACATACCTCTCTCTCCCTCTCCTCCATATCTTCTTCTTTTTATTCTATTCTTTCTTTTTTTGCTCGAGGGAGAGCAATATTCTAAGTTTGATGTAGTAAAGCATAGCTTTTTTGTTTTTTCCATAACTATTGATGGCACCTAAGGCCGGAGAAACCTCCAGAAAGAGGAAGAGAAGACAAAAGCTTCCACCTCCGAGTCATGGGAGATGGAGAGATTCATCTCAAGGGTCCATAGCTCAGTGGTAGAGCATTTGACTGCACATCAAGAGAGCCCACTCATGGACCTCAACAAGAGTATGAGGAATTCCCTCATCAAGAAATCCCTGAGATACCTCAGGGGATACATTTTTCTCCACACAATTATTGGGAGCAACTAAGGATAAGAGCACCAAAATCACTAGGGATCAAGCAACAGAGGCAAGGAAGAGACATAGAGGAGCTCAAGACACCTTTGGTTCTTCAAGAGGAAGACGCCACCCACACTAAGGTGGACTCATTCCTTAATCTCCTTGTCTATTTATTTACTGTTTTCAGTTTTTATGCTCTATGTTTGTCTATGTTTTGAGTCTTTACTACATGATCATTATATTTAGTAACTATGTCTTAAGGCTATGAGTAATTCTATGAATCCTTCACCTTTCTTAAATGAAAAATGTTTCTAATACAAAAGAACAAGAAGTACACGAGTTTCAAATTCATCCTTGAAATTAGTTTAATTATATTGATGTGGTGACAATACTTTTTATTTTCTGAATGAATGCTTGAACAGTGCATATTTTTTTTATCTTGTTGTTTATGAATGTTAAAATTGTTGGCTCTTGAAAGAATGATGAACAAGAGAAATGTTATTGATGATTTGAAAAATCATAAAATTGATTCTTGAAGCAAGAAAAAGCATGAAGAACAAAGCTTGCGAAAGAAAAAAAAGTAGCGAAAAAAATTATATAGAAAAAAAAAAGAAAAAGCAAGCAGAAAAAGCCAATAGCCCTTAAAACCGAAAGACAAGGTAAAAAGGATCCAAGGCTTTGAGCATCAGTGGATAGGAGGGCCCAAGGAAATAAAATCCAGGCCTAAGCGGCTAAATCAAGCTGTCCCTAACCATGTGCTTGTGGCATGCAGGTCCAAGTGAAAAGTTAGAGACTGAGTGGTTAAAGTCATGATCCATAGAAAAAAAGAGTGTGCTTAAGAGTTCTGGACACCTCTAACTGGGGACTTTAGCAAAGCTAAGTCACAATCTGAAAAGGTTCACCCAGTTATGTGTCTGTGGCATTTATGTATCCGTGGTAATACTGGAAAACAAAGTGATTAGGGCCACGGCCAAGACTCATAAAAGTAGCTGTGTTCAAGAATCAACATACTTAACAAGAGAATTAATAACACTATCTGAACTCTGAGTTCCTATAGATGCCAATCATTCTAAACTTTAAAGGATAAAGTGAGATGCCAAAACTGTTCAGAGGCAAAAAGCTACAAGTCCCGCTCATCTAATTAAAACTAATATTCATTGATGTCTTGAGATTTATAGTATATTCTCTTCTTTTTATCCTATCTGATTTTCAGTTGCTTGGGGACAAGCAACAATTTAAGTTTGGTGTTGTGATGAGTGGATAATTTATACGCTTTTTGGCATTGTTTTTAGGTATTTTTAGTAGGATCTAGCTACTTTAGGGATGTTTTCATTAGTTTTTATGCAAAATTCACATTTCTGGACTTTACTATGAGTTTGTATGTTTTTTTTTGTGATTATAGGTATTTTCTGGCTGAAATTGAGGAACCTGAGCAAAAATCTGGTTCAGGCTGAAAAAGGACTGCTGATGCTGTTGGATTCTGACATCCTTGCACTCGAAATGGATTTTCTGGAGCTACAGAACTCCAAATGGTGCGCTCTCAACTGCGTTGCAAAGTATACATCTAGAGCTTTCCAGCAATATATAATAGTCCATACTTTATTCGATTTTAGATGACACAAACTGGCGTTCAACACCAGTTCCATGCTGCATTCTGGAGTAAAACACCAGAAACACGTCACAAACTAGAGTTAAACGCCAAAAACACGTACAACTTGGCGTTAACCCCAAGAGAAGCCTCTGCACGTGTAAAGCTCAAGCTAAGCCCAAGCACCACACCAAAGGGGCCCCAGAAGTGGATTTCTGCACTTAGACTTATTTCTGTAAACTCTAGTGGCTAGTTTAGTATAAATAGAACTTTTTACTATTGTACTAGTGTCAGTCTTTGACCAGGTCCTTTTCCCTATTGTTCGAATTCATATCACATTTGGGGGCTGGCCATTTGGCCATGCCTGGACCACCATCACTTATGTATTTTTAACGGTGGAGTTTCTACACACCATAGATTAAGTTGTGGAGCTCTGCTGTACCTCGAGTTTAATGCAATTACTACTATCTTTTATTCATTCAAGCTTATTCCTATTCTAAGATATTACTCGTACTTCAACCTGATGGATGTGATGATCCGTGACACTCATCATCATCCGTTCCTATGACGCGTGCCTGACAACCACTTCCGTTCTACAAGCGAAGCTAGAGTGAATATCTCTTGGATTCCTTAACCAGAATCTTCGTGGTTGATGAGCGGATAATTTGTAGCTTTTGGCATTGTTTTAGTATTTTTTAGTATATTTAGTTGAGTTTTTAGTATATTTTTATTAGTTTTTTAGTTAAAATTCACTTTTCTGGACTTTACTATGAGTTTGTGTGCTTTTCTGTGATTTCAGGTATTTTCTGGTTGAAATTGGGGGACCTGAGCAAAAATCTGATTCAGAGACTGAAAAGGACTGCAGATGCTGTTGGATTCTGACCTCCCTGCACTCGAAGTGGATTTTCTGGAGCTACAGAAGCCCAATTGGCGCGCTCTCAACAGCGTTGGAAAGTAGACATCCTGGGCTTTCCAGCAATATATGATAGTCCATACTTTTCCCAAGATTTGATGGCCCAAACCGGCGTTCAAAGTCACCCTCAGAATTCCAAGCGTTAAACGCTGGAACTGGCACCAAAATGGGAGTTAAACGCCCAAACTGGCACAAAAGCTGGCGTTTAACTCCAAGAAGAGTCTCTACATGAAAATGCTTCAATGCTCAGCCCAAGCACACACCAAGTGGGCCCAGAAGTGGATTTTATGTCTTTACTCATCTTTGTAATTCTTAAGCTACTAGTTTCCTATAAATAGGACCTTTTACTATTGTATTTTCATGGGAGATATTGGAATCTTTGATCACTGGAGGCTGGCCTCACGGCCATGCCTAGATTAAGGTGGAGTTTCTACACACCATAGATTAAGGTGTGGAGCTCTGCTGTACCTCGAGTATTAATGCAATTACTATTGTTCTTCTATTCAATTCAGCTTTTTCTTATTCCAAGATATTCATTTGCACTCAAGAACTTGATGAATGTGATGATTATGTGACGCTCATCATCATTCTCACTTATGAACGCGTGATTGACAATCACTGTCGTTCTACAAGCAACAAGGCTCTAATGTTTATCTCTTGGATTCCTGATGCACGATGCATGGTTGATCGCCTGACAACCGAGCGCTCGCCTGACAAACGAGCCAGCCATTCGTGAGATCAGAGTCTTCGTGGTATAGGCTAGAATTGATGGCGGCATTCAAGAGAATCCGGAAGGTCTAACCTTGTCTGTGGTATTCTGAGTAGGATTCAATGATTGAATGACTGTGACGTGCTTCAAACCTCGCGATTTGTGGGGCGTTAGTGACAGACGCAAAAGAATCACTGGATTCTATTCCGACATGATCAAGAACCGACAGCTGGATAGCCGTGCCGTGACAGGGTGCGTTGAACATTTCCACTGAGAGGATGGGAGGTAGCCACTGACAACGTTGAAACCCTTGCATAAGCTTGCCATGGAAAGGAGTAAGAAGGATTGGATGAAGACAGTAGGAAAGCAGAGAGACGGAAGGGACAAAGCATCTTCATACGCTTATCTGAAGTTCTCACCAATGAAATACATAAGTCTCTATCCTTATCTTTATGTTTTATTCATATATCATCCTAACCATTTGAGTCTGCCTGACTGAGATTTACAAGGTGACCATAGCTTGCTTCATACCAACAATCTCCGTGGGATGGACCCTTACTCGCGTAAGGTTTATTACTTGGACGACCCAGTGCACTTGCTGGTTAGTTGTGCGAAGTTGTGTTTATGCCATGGTATTGAGCACCAAGTCTTTGGGGCCATTACTAGGGATTATTTGAGTTGTGAAAAGAAGTGATCACAATTTCGTGCACCAAGTTTTTGGCGCCGTTGCCGGGGATTGTTTCGAGTATGGACAACTGACGGTTCATCTTGTTGCTTAGATTAGGTATTTTTCAGAGCTCTTAAGAATGAATTCTAGTGTTTCAAGGTGATGTTCTTATCATCACCAAGTTCTTGAATGCAATGTCCTGCTGAAGCTTGGCTATCCATGTCTAATTCCTTTAGACTGAAGCTTTAGACTAACATTGCATGATTCCTGGAATTCTCATTAAGAATTTTGATACCTTTATTTTCTTTTCCCACTTAATTTTGAAAAAAAAAGCACAAAAAATTTTTCAAAATCATAAAAACCAAAAATATTTTATGTTTCTTGTTTGAGTCTAGTGTCTAATTTTAAGTTTGGTGTCTTGCATGCATTGTTTATTTGATCTTGGTTCTATTTTCAAGTAATAGTACAGGGAACTGAAGATTCAGTACATACAGCAGGAATTACACAGAAAAAGCTGGGCGTTCAAACGCCCAGTGAAGAAGGACAGACTGGCGTTTAAACGCCAACTAGGGTGCCTGGTTGGGCGTTTAACGCCCAAAAAGGTAGTGCATTGGGCGTTAAACCCAGAATGTGCACCATTCTGGGCGTTTAACGCCAGGATGGCACAAGAGGGAAGATTCTGTTTTTAATTCAGATTTTTTTCAAGTTTTCAAAGTTTTTCAAAATCAAATCTTTTTCAAATCATATCTTTTCAATCAAATCTTTTTCAAAATCAATTTCTTTCCTTTTTCAAAGATACTTGCTAACAATTAATGATTTGATTGAACAATTCAAGTATGTTGCCTCTTCTGTTGAGAAAGGTTTAATGTTTGAATCATATCTTTTCTTGTTAGGCAAGTCATTTATTTTTAAAATCAATTCTTTTTAATTTGTTTTTCAAACCATATCTTCTTCAAAATCTTTTTCAAAATGTTTTTAAAAATCTTTTTAACTTAATTTTCGAAAAACTCTTCCCCTCTTCTCACATCCTCTATTTATGGAGTAACACTCCTCCTCAATGCACAATTCGAACTCTATCTCACTAAGTTCGAATTCTTCTACCTCTTCCTTCTATTTTCTCTGTTCCTCTGACACCTCAAGGAATCTCTATACTGTGACATAGAGGATTCCACATTTTCTTGTTCTCTTCTCTTTCATATGAGCAGGAACAAAGACAAAGGCATTCTTGTTGAAGCTGACCCTGAACCTGAAAGGACCTTGAAGCGAAAGCTAAGAGAAGCTAAGGCACAACTCTCTGTAGAGGACCTAACAGAAATCTTCAAAGAAGAAGAACCCATGGCAGCCGAAAACAACAACAATGCCAACAATGCAAGGAAGGTGCTGGGTGACTTTACTGCACCTACTCCCGACTTCTATGGGAGAAGCTCTCTATCCCTGCCATTGGAGCAAACACTTTGAGCTTAAGCCTCAATTAGTTTCTCTAATGCAACAGAATTGCAAGTTCCATGGACTTCCATTGGAAGATCCCCATCAGTTTTAGCTGAATTCTTGCAAATCTGTGACACTGTCAAGACTAATGGGGTTGACCCTGAGGTCTACAGACTTATGCTATTCCCTTTTGCTGTAAGAGACAGAGCTAGGATATGGTTGGATTCACAACCTAAAGAAAGCCTGAACTCTTGGAAAAAGCTAGTCAATGCCTTCTTGGCAAAGTTCTTTCCACCTCAAAATTGAGTAAGCTTAGAGTGGAAGTCCAAACCTTCAGACAGAAGGAAGGAGAATCCCTCTATGAAGCTTGGGAAAGATACAAACAATTGATCAGAAAGTGTCCTTCTGACATGCTTTTTGAATGGAGCATCATAGGTATTTTCTATGATGGTCTCTCTGAACTGTCCAAAATATCTTTGGATAGCTCTGCTAGAGGATCTCTTCATCTAAAGAAGACGCCTACAGAGGCTCAAGAACTAATTGAAATGGTTGCAAATAACCAATTCATGTACACTTCTGAAAGGAATCCTGTGAACAATGGAACAAATCAGAAGAAAGGAGTTCTTGAGATTGATACTCTGAATGCCATATTGGCTCAGAATAAAATATTGACTCAACAAGTCAATTTGATTTCTCAAAGTCTGTCTGGAATGCAAAATGCACCAAACAGTACTAAGGATGCTTCATCTGAAGAAGAAGCTTATGATCCTGAGAACCCTTCAATGGAAGAGGTGAATTACATGGGAGAACCCTATGGAAACACCTATAATTCTTCATGGAGAAATCATCCAAATTTCTCATGGAAGGATCAACAGAGACCTCAACAAGGTTTCAACAACAATAATGGTGGAAGAAACAGGTTTAGCAATGGCAAGCCTTTTCCATCATCTTCTCAGCAACAGACAGAGAATTCTAAGCAGAACCACTCTGACTTAGCAACCATGGTCTCTGATCTAATCAAAACCACTCAAAGTTTCATGACTGAAACAAGGTCCTCCATTAGGAATTTGGAGGCACAAGTGGGACAGCTGAGCAAGAAAATTACTGAACTCCCTCCTAGTACTCTTCCAAGCAATACAGAAGAAATCCAAAAGGAGAGTGCAAGGCCATCAATATGGCCAAATTTGGAGAGGAGGAAGAGGCAGTGAACGCCACTGAGGAAGACCTCAATGGGCGTGCACTAACCTCCAATGAATTCCCTAATGAGGAACCATGGGAATCTGAGGATCACAATGAGACCATAGAGATTCCATTTGATTTACTTCTGCCATTCATGAGCTCTGATGAGTATTCCTCCTCTGAAGAGGATGAGTATGTCACTGAAGAGCAAGTTGCTAAATACCTTGGAGCAATCATGAAGCTAAATGACAAGTTATTTGGTAATGAGACTTGGGAGAACGAACCTTCTTTGCTCACCAAAGAACTGGATGACTTGTCTAGGCAGAAATTACCTCAAAAGAGACAAGATCCTGGGAAGTTTTCAATACCTTGTTCCATAGGCACCATGACCTTCAAGAAGGCTCTGTGTGACTTAGGGTCAAGTGTAAACCTCATGCCTCTCTCTGTAATGGAGAAGCTAGGTATCTTTGAGGTACAAGCTGCAAGAATCTCACTAGAGATGGCAGACAACTCAAGAAAACAAGCTTATGGACTTGTAGAGGATGTTCTGGTGAAGATTGAAGACCATTACATCCCTGCTGATTTCATAGTCCTAGAGACTGGGAAGTGCATGGATGAATCCATCATCCTTGGCAGACCCTTCCTTGCCACAGCAAAGGCTGTGATTGATGTTGATAGAGGTGAACTGATCATTCAAGTTAATGAAGAATCCCTTGTGTTTAAGGCTCAAGGATATCCCTCTGTCACCATGGAGAGGAAGCATGAAGAGCTTCTCTCAAATCAGAGCCAAACAGAGCCCCCACAGTCAAACTCTAAGTTTGGTGTTGGAAGGCCACAACCAAACTCTAAGTTTGGTGTTGAATCCCCACATTCAAACTCTAAGTTTGGTGTTGGGAGGTTCCAACATTGCTCTGAGTATCTGTGAGGCTCCATGAGAGCCCTCTGTCAAGCTACTGACATTAAAGAAGCGCTTGTTGGGAGGCAACCCAATGTTATAATTTATCTATTTTCCTTTGTTATTTTATGTTTTCTATAGGTTGATGATCATGAGAAGTCACAAAATCAATTGAAAAAGCAAAAATAGAATGAAAAACAGGAAGAAAAAGCACACCCTGGAGGAAGAACCTACTGGCGTTTAAACGCCAGTAAGGCTAGCAGATGGGCGTTTAACGCCCAGTCTGGCATCATTCTGGGCGTTTAACGCCAGAAAGGGGCACCAGACTGGCGTTAAACGCCAGAAAAGGGCAAGAACTTGGCGTTAAACGCCAGAAATGGGCACCAGCCCGGCGTTTAACGCCAGAATTGGCACATAGTGCATTTTCGCACAATACTTGGTGCAGGGTTGAATTTTCCTTGACACCTCAGGATCTGTGGACCCCACAGGATCCCCACCTACCCCACCACCCTCTCTCTTCTTCACCCATTCACCAATCACCTCAACCACTCTTCCCCAAAACCCTTCACCTATCAACTCCCATCTTTCTCTTCACCACTCACATCCATCCTTCATAAACCCCACCTACCTCACCATTCAAATTCAAACCACTTTCCCTCCCAAACCCACCCATAATGGCCGAACCCTACCCCCTCCTAACCCCTATATAAACCCATCTTCACTCCTTCATTTTCACACACACTAAACACTACTTCTTCCCCTTTTGGCCGAACCACAAAGCCATCTCCCTCTCCTCCATTTCTTCTTCTTCTACTCTCTTCTTTCTTTTTTTGCTCGAGGACGAGCAAACCTTTTAAGTTTGGTGTGGTAAAAGCACTGCTTTTTGTTTTTCCATAACCATTTATGGCATCCAAAGCTGGAGAAACCTCTAGAAAGAGGAAAAGAAAGGCAAAAGCTTCCACCTCCGAGTCATGGGAGATGGAGAGATTCATCTCAAGGGTGCATCAAGACCACTTCTATGAAGTTGTGGCCTTGAAGAAGGTGATCCCCGAGGTCCCTTTCAAACTCAAAAAGAGTGAATATCCGGAGATCCGACATGAGATTCGAAGAAGAGGTTGGGAAGTTCTCACCAACCCCATTCAACAAGTCGGAATCTTAATGGTTCAAGAGTTCTATGCCAATGCATGGATCACCAAGAACCATGATCAAAGTGTGAACCCGGATCCAAAGAATTGGCTTACAATGGTTCGGGGGAAATACTTAGATTTTAGTCCAGAAAATGTAAGGTTGGCATTCAACTTGCCCATGATGCAAGGAGATGAACACCCTTACACTAGAAGGGTCAACTTTGATCAAAGGTTGGACCAAGTCCTCACTAAAATTTGTGAAGAGGGCGCCCAATGGAAGAGAGATTCAAGAGGGAAGCCGGTTCAATTGAGAAGGCATGACCTCAAGCCCGTGGCTAGGGGATGGTTGGAGTTTATCCAACGCTCAATCATTCCCACTAGCAACCGGTCCGAAGTTACTCTAGACCGGGCCATCATGATTCATAGCATCATGATTGGAGAGGAAGTAGAAGTTCATGAGGTTATAGCCCAAGAACTCTATAAGGTGGCGGACAAGTCCTCTACCTTGGCAAGGTTAGCCTTTCCTCATCTTATTTGTCACCTCTGTTATTCAGTTGGAGTGGACATAGAAGGAGACATCCTCATTGATGAGGACAAGCCCATCACTAAGAAAAGGATGGAGCAAACAAGAGACCCCACTCATCATGAAATCCCTGAGATACCTCAAGGGATGCACTTTCCTCCACAAGACTATTGGGAGCAAATCAACACCTCCCTAGGAGAATTGAGTTCCAACATGGGACAACTAAGGGTGGAGCACCAAGAACATTCAATCCTCCTCCATGAAATTAGAGAAGATCAAAAAATCATGAGAGAGGAGCAACAAAGACAAGGAAGAGACATTGAGGAGCTCAAGCACTCTATAAGACCTTCAAGAGGAAGAACAAGCCGCCATCACTGAGGTGGACCCGTTCTTTAATCTCCTTGTTCTTTATTTTTCTGTTTTTCGAAAATTATGCTTGATGTTTATCCATGTTTGTGTCTTATGATCATTAGTGTCTATGCCTTAAAGTTATGAATGTCCTATGAATCCATCACCTTTCTTGAATAAAAAAATGTTCTTAATTGAAAAAAAAAAAGAATTGCATGAATTTCAAATTTTATAACAGATTAATTATTTTGATGTGGTGGCAATGCTTTTGTTTCTGAATGTATGCTTAAACAGTGCATATGTCTTTTGAATTTGTGGTTCATGAATGTTAAAGTTGTTGGCTCTTGAAAGAATGATGAAAAAGGAGACATGTTACTGAGGATCTGAAAATCACAAAATGATTCTTGAAGCAAGAAAAAGCAGTGAATACAAAAAAAAAAGAGAAGGAGAAAAACGAAAAAAAATAGAAGAGAAAAAGATAAAAAGTAAGCAGAAAAAGCCAATAGCCCTTTAAACCAAAAGGCAAGGGTAATAAAAAGGATCCAAGGCTTTGAGCATCAGTGGATAGGAGGGCCTACAGGAATAACATCCTGGCCTAAGCGGCTAAACCAAGCTGTCCCTAACCATGTGCTTGTGGCGTGAAGGTGTCAAGTGAAAACTTGAGACTGAGCGGTTAAAGTCGTGATCCAAGATAAAAAGAGTGTGCTTAAGAACCCTGGACACCTCTAGTTGGGGACTCTAGCAAAGCTGAGTCACAATCTGAAAAGGTTCACCCAATTATGTGTCTGTGGCACGTATGTATCCGTGGTAATACTGGAAGACAGAGTGCTTTGGGCCACGGCCAAGACTCATAAAGTAGCTGTGTTCAAGAATCATCATACTTAACTAGGAGAATCAATAACACTATCTGGATTCTGAGTTCCTAAAGAAGCCAATCATTCTGAATTTCAAAGGATAAAGTGAGATGCCAAAATTGTTCAGAGGCAAAAAGCTAAAAGTCCCGCTCATCTAATTAATACTGATCTTCATAGATGTTTTTGGAGTTCATTGCATATTCTCTTCTTTTTATTTTATTTGATTTTCAGTTGCTTGGGGACAAGCAACAATTTAAGTTTGGTGTTGTGATGAGCGGATAATTTGTACGCTTTTTGGCATTGTTTTTAGTATGTTTTTAGTATATTTAGTTGAGTTTTTAGTATATTTTTATTAGTTTTTAGTTAAAATTCACTTTTCTGGACTTTACTATGAGTTTTTGTGTTTTTCTGTGATTTCAGGTATTTTTTGGCTGAAATTGGGGGACCTGAGCAAAAATCTGATTCAGAGACTGAAAAGGACTGCAGATGCTGTTGGATTCTGACCTCCCTGCACTCGAAGTAGATTTTCTGGAGCTACAAAAGCCCAATTGGCGCGCTCTCAATGGGGTTGGAAAGAAGACATCCTGGGCTTTCCAGCAATATATGATAGTCCATACTTTGCTCAAGATTTGATGGCCCAAACCGGCGTTCAAAGTTACCCTCAGAATTCCCAGCGTTAAACGCCGGAACTGGCACCAAAGTGGGAGTTAAACGCCCAAACTGGCACAAAAGCTGGCGTTTAACTCCAAGAAGAGTCTCTACACGAAAATGCTTCAATGCTCAGCCCAAGAACACACCAAGTGGGCCCGGAAGTGGATTTTTATGTCTTTTACTCATCTTTGTAATTCTTAAGCTACTAGTTTCCTATAAATAGGACCTTTTACTATTGTATTTTCATGGGGAGATCTTGGAATCTTTTGATCACTGGGGGCTGGCCTCACGGCCATGCCTAGACCTTGTTCTTATGTATTTTCAACGGTGGAGTTTCTACACACCATAGATTAAGGTGTGGAGCTCTGCTGTACCTCGAGTATTAATGCAATTACTATTGTTCTTCTATTCAATTCAGCTTGTTCTTATTCCAAGATATTCATTCGCACTCAAGAACTTGATGAATGTGATGATTATGTGACGCTCATCATCATTCTCACTTATGAACGCGTAATTGACAATCACTGTCGTTCTACAAGCAACAAGGCTCTAATGTTTATCTCTTGGATTCCTGATGCACGATGCATGGTTGATCGCCTGACAACCGAGCGCTCGCCTGACAAACAAGCCAGCCATTCCGTGAGATCAGAGTCTTCGTGGTATAGGCTAGAATTGATGGCGGCATTCAAGAGAATCCGGAAGGTCTAACCTTGTCTGTGGTATTCTGAGTAGGATTCAATGATTGAATGACTGTGACGTGCTTCAAACTCGCGATTGTGGGGCGTTAGTGACAGACGCAAAAGAATCACAGGATTCTATTCCGACATGATCGAGAACCGACAGCTGGATAGCCGTGCCGTGACAGGGTGCGTTGAACATTTCCACTGAGAGGATGGGAGGTAGCCACTGACAACGGTGAAACCCTTGCATAAGCTTGCCATGGAAAGGAGTAAGAAGGATTGGATGAAGACAGTAGGAAAGCAGAGAGACGGAAGGGACAAAGCATCTTCATACGCTTATCTGAAGTTCTCACCAATGAAATACATAAGTATCTCTATCCTTATCTTTATGTTTTATTCATATATCATCCATAACCATTTGAGTCTGCCTGACTGAGATTTACAAGGTGACCATAGCTTGCTTCATACCAACAATCTCCGTGGGATCGACCCTTACTCGCGTAAGGTTTATTACTTGGACGACCCAGTGCACTTGCTGGTTAGTTGTGCGAAGTTGTGTTTATGCCATGGTATTGAGCACCAAGTCTTTGGGGCCATTACTAGGGATTATTTGAGTTGTGAAAAGAAGTGATCACAATTTTGTGCACCAGTGGTATAAGCTAGAATTATTGGCGGCCATTCTTGAGAATCCAGAAAGTCTAAACCTTGTCTGTGGTATTCCGAGTAGGATTCAGAGATTGAATGACTGTGACGAGCTTCAAACTCGTGATTGTTGGGCGTAGTGACAGACACAAAAGAATCAATGGATTCTATTCCGACATGATCGAGAACCGACAGATGATTAGCCGTGCTGTGACAGAGCATTTGGACCATTTTCACTGAGAGGATGGGAAGTAGCCATTGACAACGGTGACGCCCTACATATAGCTTGCCATGGAAAAGAGTAAGAAGGATTGAAGGAAGGCAGTAGGAAAGCAAAGATTCAGAAGGGACAAAGCATCTCCATACACTTATCTGAAATTCTCACCAATGAATTACATAAGTATCTCTATCCTTATTTTATGCTTTATTTATCTTTTAATTATGAAAACCATTATAACCATTTGAATCCGCCTAACTGAGATTTACAAGATGACCATAGCTTGCTTCATACCAATAATCTCCGTGGGATCGACCCTTACTCACGTAAGGTTTATTACTTGGACAACCCAGTGCACTTGCTGGTTAGTTGTGCGAAGTTGTGAAGAATGTGAGTGAACCATAGTAGTGTGCACCAAGTTTCTGGAGACATTGCTAAGAATTGTTCAAGTTATGAAAGAGTAAATCATAATTTTGCCTATCACCGACCTCGTATTATTTCATTGAAGTGTGAGTGTCATTGCATCTTGTATTCCCGCACTAAAGAAAAGTTGAAAAGTCGGGTCGCAACACCAATGGATCACCACCCACAATGTGTGGAAAAGGTGATGGAGAAGTTAAAGACAAAAAACGTTGAAGCTATTGATGTCGATGCCTCTACTGCTAGGTATAATACTTGTTTATTTTTACATTCTACTTGTCTTGTGTTAATATGGAATAAATGAAAGTACTAGTTTCATTCTTTTCATTTTATTCGATTTCAGCGAGATTTTGAAAGGGACTAACGGGGGTGAGAGAAGCATCATGGAAGACCATTTTTTCCGCATGCTAGACAAGATCGAAGAGGTAAATATGGGAGTATTTTAAAAGGAATTAAAACATTGTAGAGAGTGTGTTCACTTAAAAAAAAACAGAATATTAACCTCTTTGGATATTTCGCAGCAATACATTCTCAGTGATAATGAGACCATTAAGGCCATCTGGAAGAGTCAGTGTGAGCAGATAAGGATGCTGGCTAAGATGATGGTAGATCATGGGAGGGCTATTCAGGCTCTTATAAAGGTTGTTACCACCTTTGCTGAGACAACAGCCTTGGCAGCGAAACCAATACCAACTTATGTGACCCTCACCAAGGGTCAAACCTCAAAGCTAAAGAAAGAAAACAATGATGCTAAGGAGTTGGAAACATGCAAGTGCAACTCGAATATGACGTCATCTGAGGGAAAGGCAAAATCCTCTTCGTCACGTCAACGATGGAGTAAGAAAAAGCCTTAATTTCTATCTTAATTTCTGTGTGTTGCTATATGGGTTGTATTTTGGATATATTCTAGTCCCTGGGTACAATGTTTGGTGTCTAACGTAGCGATATAATATTCAGATGCATTAATAGATGCAACAATATGTTTTGGTTATGCCTTATTTGGTTTTAGTGTGGTTACTTATATGTATAACAAACACTGGCTGGCACTACTAACATGTCTCGTATGGCTATGTTTTTTGGTTGCATTCCCAACTGTAAGACACAAATGCATGGTATAATTTAAGTTTCTCTTTTGGTAGCCCAATTTTATTATCTCTCTTTTGATGACCCAGTTTTATTGTGAAATATAAGAAGGAACTCTTTTACATAGAGACAGGAGACACGCGAGGAATTAGAGTAGATACGAGTGTTTGAATGAGCCATTAATTTTGGCTATATCAATCTATTACCTTCTTAGGAATAGTTAATTTCAAATGATACAATTTTATTCCATGCTTTTATACATAATCAAATGAATCTTATGAGTGATTAATTTCAACAACTTTTTCTATTGGTGAAAAATCTTTTGAAAATTTTTTACACCCTAAGTCCCTATAACGCCAACACAATTCTAGAAGCCAACCTCTTCATATGAAAGCTTATCAATCTCCCTTTCATCCTGTTAGCATACCTAGTGTCAAAATGTCTTCGATTCACATTTTAAAAGTTTTGGCAAATGAAAAGATAAGGATAGGATATATAAGTGAACAAAATTTACAATGATGACTTTAGAGGCTTGATTAATGTGATCAATTTTATTATCTCTTTTTTGTTGGTCCAATTTTATTGTCAAACATGAGATGAAACTCTCTAAAACAGACAGAGGAGACTGATAAACCACTATTTTATGGTTTACAATGTGCTTAATTGTGTGGTTTTATCATGGTCTTTACCCACTTATTCATATAATTAGCATGCATTTATATTTCCTTTCTAAAATTATTACATGATTGAAAACATACTTCTTTGGTCTTAATTTAGCTAATCTTAATTCTCTCTTATTACCATTCGATGCCTTGATCTGTGTGTTAAGTGTTTCAGGCTTTATAGGACATGAATGAGTGAGAGATTAGGAAGGAAGCTTGCAAAAATAGAAAGAACACAAGAAATTGAGGAGATGACCAGCGAGAAATGATGCGTACGCGTCAGCGACGCAACCGCACGGAAGAAAGGAATTCGCAGTGACGCGGCCGCATGGCTCACGCGACCGCGCGGATTGGAAAAGCACAAGTGACGCGGAAGCGTGGACGACGCGAACGCGTGGCAGGGAAAAACGCGAATGACGCGTCCGCATGGATGACGCGATCGCGTGACGTGCGCGATCTACAGAATTACAAAAGTCACTGGCAGAGATTCTGGGCCGCATTTCAACCCAGTTTTTGGCCCAGAAACACAGATTAAAGTCAGGGAACTTGCAGGGACTTCAGAGGATGCTTTCATAATTCACCTTCCATGATTTAGGTTTAGTTGGAGAGAGGTTCTTTCCTCTCTCTTTAGGATTAGGATTTAGGACTTTTCTTAGTTTTAGGAGTGACTCTCGATCCCAGGTTCAATGTTCTTTTACTTTACATTTATTTCTTATTTTCAGATACTTGAATGCTTATATTAGTTATGTTGCCTATTTGACTTATGCCACATTCATGATGATTTCCATATTTAATGATATTTGAGGTATTTCAGTTTAATATTGCTTTCTTTTGTTTGTGTTATTGATTATTCCCAATCTGAAGACATTTTATTCCAGTAGATTTAATTTCCTTTCCTTTTGGTCTTGGTCAAGAAATCAGTAACTCAGGAGTTATCTTAGCTCAACATAATTAATAACTGTTATCTTGCTAATTGAACTGAACTTCAATAATCCCAACCTTTTCTTAGGAAATAAATAGGATTCGAAGGTCTAACTAATTAGTCCCTTGACTTTCCTTTGCTTTAGCAAAGGTTAACTAAGTGGAATTAAGATTCAACTTTCATTATTATTGATAAGAATAACTAAGTCTGGACTTCCAATTTCTCATACCTTGCCAAAAGTTTGCTTTACAGTATTTATTTATTTTAATTGTCATTTAAATTACTTGTCATACTTCTTCCTTAATTCCAAAACCCCCAATTTTACCTTTTTCATAGCCAATAATAAGAACATACCTCCCTGCAATTCCTTGAGAAGACGACCCGAGGTTTAAATACTTCGGTTATCAATTTATTTAGGGGTTTGTTACTTGTGACAACCAAAACGTTTGTATGAAAGGACTTTTGTTGGTTTAGAAGCTATACTTGCAACGGGAATTTATTCTGAATTCTAGACCACGCAAAAGTTCTCTCATCAAAATGGCGCCGTTGCAGGGGAATTGCAAACGTGTGCCTTATTATTAGTTATTGTAAATATTTAAAAAAATATTTTTCTTTTACTTGTTTATTTGTTTCTCCTTTTTCCCCTTATTTCTGATATCTACTATGAATTCTCACCCCTCTCGCTTTGAGTTTGGTTCTAACTTTGTTGAAGGAAATAGAAACCACAGCAGGAATATGCATCAAGGTCAGACCAATCAAGGATGGATGGAGCCAAGAGGATCTAATCAACCCTTTAGGCAACAACACCCTCCAAGATATCATGGACAACGACCATTTTACAATGCATACCCAGCTGAAAGATATGGTGGACAACCTTGTAACTACCAAAAAGCCCCACCCTGTGCTCAGAGACCATCCTCTCGACATAACTTCGAACCACCACACTCACAAGCTTCTTTTCACCATTCACTACCACATGATCCTTATCCACCCCAATGCCAATCCAATTACTCCCAAGAACCACCACTCCCCTATACACCATGTCCATATCCATCAAGCCCAGAATCACAGGTTCGCCTCGAAGAATCAGTAAAACAATTTAATGCAACCCTTCATCAACTGGAGCAAGCAATAAATCAATTATCTTCTAGACGTTCAGCCCCTCAATAGACTTCCATGGCTACATGTGGAGAATCTAATGAAGAATGTATTGTGAAGAAGACACAAGAAACTCCAGTGGATAGCATAGAGCATAACTTCGTACTGGAACAATTAGAGGAAGCTGTCATGGTAGAAGAAGAAGAGTTGGTTGAAGATTTAGGAGATGCCGAACCACCACCTGAATCCAGAGTTGTGGAGAATTCCGTCAAGGAGGTTACAATTGATGCTCAAGAGGATTTTGCACCGCCTCCAATGCAAATATCTTATGAAGAACTGGACGGAATAACCCTGGACGCAGGTTTCCTTGATGATGATGATCACGAGTCCTGTTCTCTTAGTGATGAACTTGTATCCGCAAGTGATTTCTTTGAGACAGAAGAATCTTCCCCGAGTGAATATGAAGATGATGCTGAGATAGATCTTTCTCAACCTCCAATATATGACTTGAGCGATGATGAAGGAGAAATTGAAGATTTTGATCAAGATATGGTTGAAGTGGAAGAATTCACAGAAGATTATAAGGGAGTAGAACTTACAGAACCACTGGAAATACCTATCCCAAGGCCATTACCGCCCAACACAAACTACAAGTGGGTAAAATCCTTGCCTTTTATCTTCAATCTTCCACTTGAATATGGTTTGCTTGAAACAGATGGCCAGCTTAGAGCTCTCTACGGCTTTAAGAGTAAGAGGAAAATGGCTCGTACTCAGAGCTGGTGCACAAGGTTCAATAAGGTTCCACGCTTCAACTCGAAGTGCAAGGATTGGTATCATGCTCAATTGAATAGATCACGGAGAACGTTTGGTCACCGTGGTGAGAATCCACTTTTTAAACCGCCCGGATGGAAACATGTAGATCAAGACGGAAGCGGATTTAAAAGCAAGGCTTGGGATCATGGAGTCTATGCTGACATTCGTCACCCCAGGAGCCTGAAAATTTGTTTGAAGCTGCTCAGAAGCTTTACATGCATAGTTTGGGACCCCGGAGGCTATTGGCATTTGGTGCACGAAATTGCAATCACACTTTTGCAATCCCGCACAACTAACCAGCAAGTGCACTGGGTCGTCCAAGTAATACCTTGCGTGAGCAAGGGTCGATCCCACGGAGATTGTCGGCTTGAAGCAAGCTATGGTTATCTTGTAAATCTTAGTCAGGATATCAGAAATTATCAGGATTGATTGTGAAAAGCAAAAGAACATGAAATAGGTACTTGTTTTGCAGTAATGGAGAATAGGTTGAGGCTTTGGAGATGCTCCATCTTCTGAATCTCTGCTTTCCTACTGTCTTCTTCATCAAACACGCAAGGCTCCTTCCATGGCAAGCTGTATGTAGGGTTTCACCGTTGTCAGTGGCTACCTCCCATCCTCTCAATGAAAACGTTCCTATGCTCTGTCACAGCATGGCTAATCATCTGTCGGTTTTCGGTCAGGCCGGAATAGAATCCATTGATTCTTTTGCGTCTGTCACTAACGCCCTGCCTGCTAGGAGTTTGAAGCACGTCACAGTCATTCAGTCATTGAATCCTACTCAGAATACCACAGACAAGGTTTAGACCTTCCGGATTCTCTTGAATGCCGCCATCAGTTCTAGCTTATACCACGAAGATTCTGGTTAAGGAATCCAAGAGATATCTACTCAATCTAAAGTAGAACAGGGGTGGTTGTCAGGCACATGTTCATAGTTGAGAATGATGATGAGTGTCACGGATCATCACATTCATCCGGGTTAAGAGCAAGTGATATCTTAGAATGGAAGCAAGCAAGATTGAATAAGAAACAGTAGTAATTGCATTAATCCATCAAGACACAGCAGAGCTCCTCACCCCCAACCATGGGGTTTAGAGACTCATGCCGTGGAAGGTATACAATGAAATGTGTAAAAATGTCATGAGGTACAGATACAATGTCAAAAGATCCTATTAATAGTAAACTAGTAACCTAGGGTGTACAGAAATGAGTAAATGACGTAAAAATCCACTTCTGGGTCCACTTAGTGTGTGCTTGGGCTGAGCAATGAAGCATTTTCGTGTAGAGACCTTTTCTGGAGTTAAACGCCAGCTTTCATGCCAGTTTGGGCGTTTAACTCCAAGTTTCATGCCAGTTCCAGCGTTAAACGCTGGAAATTCTGAGGCTGATTTGCCACGCCGGTTTGGGCCATCAAATCTTAGGCAAAGTATGGACTATCATATATTGTTGGAAAGCCCAGGATGTCTACTTTCAAACGCCGTTGAGAGCGCGCCAATGGGGCTTCTGTAGCTCCAGAAAATCCACTTCGAGTGGAAGGAGGTCAGAATCCAACAGCATCTGCAGTCCTTTTTAGTCTCTGAATCAGATTTTTGCTCAGAACCTTCAATTTCAGTCAGAAAATACCTGAAATCACAGAAAAATACACAAACTCATAGTAAAGTCCAGAAAAGTGAATTTTAACTAAAAACTAATAAAAATATACTAAAAACTAACTAAAAGATACTAAAAACATACTAAAAACAATGCCAAAAAGGGTACAAATTATCCGCTCATCACAACACCAAACTTAAATTGTTGCTTGTCCCCAAGCAACTGAAAATCAAAATAGAATAAAAAGAAGAGAATATACTATAGACTCCGAAATATCAAAGAAACATAGTTCCAATTAGATGAGCGGGACTAGTAGCTTTTTGCCTCCGAACAGTTTTGGCATCTCACTCTATCCTTTGAAGTTCAGAATGATTGGCATCTATAAGAACTCAGAACTCAGATAGTGTTATTGATTCTCCTAGTTAAGTATGATGATTCTTGAACATAGCTAGTGTATGAGTCTTGGCTGTGGCCCAAAGCACTCTGTCTTCCAGTATTACCACCGGATACATACATGCCACAGACACATAATTGGGTGAACCTTTTCAGATTGTGACTCAGCTTTGCTAGAGTCCCCAATTAGAGGTGTCCAGGGTTCTTAAGCACACTCTTTTTGCCTTGGTTCACAACTTTATTTCTTTCTCTTTCTTTTTCTTCTCTTTTTTTTTTCGAAATTTTTTTTTGTTCACTACTTTTTCTTGCTTCAAGAATCAATTTGATGATTTTTCAGATCCTCAATAACAGTTCTCTTTCTCCTCATTCTTTCAAGAGCCAACAATTTTAACATTCTCAAAACAACAAATTCAAAAGACATATGCACTGTTCAAGCATTCATTCAGAAAACAAAAAGTATTGTCACCACATCAAACTAATTCAACTAGTTTCAAGGATAAATTTCGAAATCCTGTACTTCTTGTTCTTTTGTGATTAAAGCATTTTTCATTTAAGAGAGGTGATGGATTCATAGAACATGCATAACTTTAAGGCATAATCTTTAAATTTTATTAATTATGAATTAAGAACAAGACTCAAATATAGATATAAAATGAAACTAAAAATAGAAAAAAATAGAAAACAAAAATTTAAATAGGCTTCTAATGATAGAGGTTTTCACAGAGTTAGGACTCAACAACCTTGATTTTGAGAAGTGGATGCTCCCTCAGCTTGAGAGGAGAGCTTTTGGCATTTCATCTCTTGGAGTTCACGCCCCTGCTTCTCTTGTTCCTTCAGCAATTTGCAGAGCATGCAGTTCTGATTCTGCTGTTCTTCCTTAAGTTGCTCCATAGTCTCTTGCAACTTGGTGATAGATGCTTCTAGGCTGGCCCAGTAGCCAATTTCAGGAAATTCAGGGAGGAACTCCTGCGCCCTCCTTTTGATAGAGTTGTCTTGCACTTGTCCTTCCATTGACTTCTTGGTGATTGGGTGTTCAATGGGTATGAATTCATCTACTCCCATTTTTACCCCAGCCTCTTTACAGAGCAAGGAGATCAAGCTTGGGTAAGCCAGTTTGGCTTCAGTGAAATTCTTATTTGCAATTGTGTAGATCTCACAAGCAATCACATGATGAACCTCCACTTCTTTTCCAAGCATAATGCAATGAATCATCACTGCTCTCTTGATAGTTACCTCAGAACGGTTGCTAGTGGGCAGTATGGAACGCCCAATAAAGTCTAGCCAACCTCTTGCAATTGGTTTGAGGTCTCCCCTCTTGAGTTGGTTTGGGACACCCTTAGAATTGGTTATCCACTTAGTTCCAGGGAGGCATATGTCTTCTAGAACTTGATCCAACCCTTTGTCTGCTCTCACCATTCTCCTATTAAAGGAGTCAGGATCATCTTGCAGTTGAGGCAACTTGAAGATTTCTCTTATTTTGTCCAGATGGAAGTACATAACTTTCCCTCTGACCATGGTTCTGTAGGTATGGTAAGCGGTTCCAGTCATTCTCTGCTTATCTGTTAGCCACAGATTTGAGTAGAATTCCTGAACCATGTTCCTTCCAACCTTTGTCTCAGGATTGGTTAGAACTTCCCATCCTCTGTTTCGAATTTGCTCTTGGATCCCCGGATATTCATCTCCTTTCAGATCAAATTTTACTTCCGGGATCACTGACCTCAGACCCATTATTTTGTGATAATGGTCTTCATGTTCTTTGGTTAAGAACTTCTCTTGATTCCAAAGATTCTTTGGATTATTCTCTTTCTTGCCTCTTAAATTGGTTTGTTTTTCCTTAGGAGCCATGATATTGATGAATCTTGGCTTAGTGATCACGGAAAAGCACACCAAACTTAGAGGTTTGCTTGTCCCCAAGCAAAAGAAGGGAAAGAAGAGAGAGAGAGGAGCAAATTCGAATGGTGTGGGCAATGAGGGGCCGAACGTGTTCTTATAGGGGGGGGGGAGGAAGGAGATTTTGAAAAAAAATAAGAAGAGATTTGAGAAGATATGGAGAGAATTTGAAAAAAGGGTGAGTTTTTGAAGAAGATTTGGGATTAATTTGAGATAGATTTGAAGAATGGTTTTGATTTGTGAAGATTTGAGAGTGAATGATGAAAGGTTGAAGTGCATTTATGTAGAAGAGTATGGGTAATAAAAGGAAAGTTTGAAAAAATTTGAGTTGAAAACGAAATTGTGGTCCCCCCACCTTTCTGGCGTTAAACGCCCAGAATGGCACCCATTCTGGCGTTTAACGCCCATTTGATGCCCCTTTTGGGCGTTTAACGCCCAGCCAGGTGCCCTGGCTGGCGTTAAACGCCAGAAAGCCTTTATCACTGGGCGTTTTTCTAAACGCCCAGGATTCTGCACACCTGGCGTTAAACGCCCAGAATGGTGCCCATTCTGGCGTTTAACGCCCAAAATGGCACCATTCCTGGCGTTAAACGCCCAGAATGGTACCCATTCTGGTGTTTAACGCCCAAAATGCCCCTTACTGGCATTTTTTCTCCAGTAAGCTCTTTTTCTCTGCTTTTTGAGCTGAATCCTTCTGTAACTCTGTGAATTCCTTCATTTTTGATACTTGCCTCTGTAAAAACAAATCATATAGCCTCCTAATGACTGGGTTGCCTCACAGCAAGCGCTTCTTTACTGTCTTTAGCTGGACCTTTACTGAGACTCACTCAAGTCTCAGTTTTGAGCATTCCTGCTCAAAATTGCTTTCAAGATAATGCTTGATTCTCTGTCCATTAACAATGAACTTTTTGTCAGAATCAATATCCTGAAGCTCAACATATCCATATGGTGACACTCCTGTGATCACATACGGACCCCTCCATCGGGATTTGAGTTTTCCTAGAAACAATTTGAGCCTGGAGTTGAAGAGCAGAACTTTTTGTCCTGGCTCAAAGACTCTGGTTGACAACTTCTTGTCATGCCACTTCTTTGCCTTTTCCTTATAAATTTTTGCATTTTCAAAGGCATTGAGTCTGAACTCCTCTAGCTCATTTAACTGGAGCAATCTTTTTTCACCAGCTAACTGAGCATCCATGTTTAGGAATCTGGTTGCCCAGTAGGCTTTATGTTCCAGTTCCACGGGCAGATGACAGGCCTTCCCATACACCAGTTGGTATGGAGAGGTTCCTATAGGAGTCTTGAATGCTGTTTTGTATGCCCACAGAGCATCATCCAAGCTCTTTGCCCAATCCTTTCTTCGGGCTATCACAGTCCGTTCTAAGATTCTTTTTAGCTCTCTGTTAGAGACTTCAGCTTGCCCATTTGTCTGTGGATGATACGGAGTTTCCACTTTATGGCTAATTCCATATCTAACCATAGCAGAGTGTAGCTGTCTATTGCAGAAATGAGAGCCCCCATCACTGATTAGTACTCTGGGAACACCAAATCTGCTGAAGATGTGTTTCTGGAGGAATTTTAGCACGGTCTTGGTATCATTAGTGGGTGTAGCAATTGCTTCTACCCACTTAGATACATAGTCCACCGCCACCAGAATGTAAGTGTTTGAGTATGATGGTGGGAATGGCCCCATGAAGTCAATTCCCCATACATCAAACAATTCTATCTCTAATATCCCTTGTTGAGGCATGGCATATCCGTGAGGCAGGTTACCAGCTCTTTGGCAACTGTCACAGTTACGCACAAACTCTCGGGAATCTTTATAGAGAGTAGGCCAGTAGAAGCCACACTGGAGGACTTTAGTGGCTGTTCGCTCACTTCCAAAATGTCCTCCATACTGTGATCCATGGCAATGCCATAGGTTCCTTTGTGCTTCTTCTCTGGGTACACATCTGCGGATCACTCCGTCAGCACATCTCTTAAAGAGATATGGTTCATCCCAGAGGTAGTACTTGGCATCTGAAATTAATTTCTTTCTTTGCACACTGCTGTACTCCTTGGGTATGAACCTCACAGCTTTATAATTTGCAATATCTGCAAACCAAGGAGCTTCCTGAATGGCAAAGAGTTGCTCATCTGGGAAAGTCTCAGAGATCTCAGTAGAAGGGAGGGACACCCCAGCTACTGGTTCTATTCGGGACAGATGATCGGCTACTTGGTTCTCTGTCCCTTTTCTGTCTCTTATTTCTATATCAAACTCTTGCAGAAGCAGCACCCATCTTATTAGCCTGGGTTTTGAATCCTGCTTTGTGAGTAAGTATTTAAGAGCAGTATGGTCAGTGTACACAATCACTTTGGATCCCACTAGATAAGATCTAAACTTGTCAATGGCATAAACCACTGCAAGTAATTCTTTTTCTGTGGTTGTGTAATTCTTCTGTGCATCATTTAGAACACGGCTAGCATAATAAATGACGTGCAGAAGTTTGTTATGCCTCTGTCCCAACACTGCACCAATGGCATGATCACTGGCATCACACATTAACTCAAATGGCAATGTCCAATCTGGTGTAGAGATGACTGGTGCTGTGACCAGCTTAGCTTTCAGGGTCTCAAACGCCTGCTGACACTGTGTGTCAAACACAAATGGTGTGTCAGCAGCTAGCAGGTTACTCAGAGGTTTTGCAATTTTCGAAAAATCCTTTATAAACCTTCTGTAAAATCCTGCATGCCCCAGAAAGCTTCTGATTGCCTTAACATTGGCAGGTGGTGGTAATTTTTCAATTACCTCTACCTTTGCCTTATCCACCTCTATTCCCTTGTTTAAAATTTTGTGCCCAAGGACAATTCCTTCAGTCACCATAAAGTGACATTTCTCCCAGTTTAAAACCAGGTTAGTCTCTTGGCATCTTTTCAGGACAAGAGATAGGTGGTTAAGACAAGAGCTGAATGAGTCTCCATATACTGAGAAGTCATCCATGAAGACTTCCAGAAATTTCTCTACCATATCTGAGAAGATAGAGAGCATGCACCTCTGAAAGGTTGCAGGTGCATTGCACAGACCAAAAGGCATCCTTCTGTAGGCAAACACGCCAGAAGGGCAGGTAAATGCCGTTTTCTCTTGGTCCTGAGGATCTACTGCAATTTGGTTGTAGCCTGAATAGCCATCCAAAAAGCAGTAATAATCATGACCAGCTAGTCTTTCTAGCATTTGGTCTATGAATGGTAAAGGGAAATGATCCTTTCTGGTGGCTGTATTGAGCCTTCTGTAGTCAATACACATACGCCACCCTGTAACTGTTCTTGTAGGAACCAGTTCATTTTTTCATTATGAACCACTGTCATGCCTCCCTTTTTGGGGACAACTTGGACAGGGCTCACCCAGGGGCTATCAGAAATAGGATAAATAATCCCAGCCTCTAGTAATTTAGTGACCTCTTTCTGCACTACCTCCTTCATGGCTGGATTTAGCCTCCTTTGTGGTTGGACCACTGGTTTGGCATTATCCTCCAACAGGATCTTGTGCATGCATCTAGCTGGGCTAATACCCTTGAGATCACTTATGGACCACCCAAGAGCTGTCTTGTGTGTCCTTAGCACATGAATCAGTGCTTCCTCTTCCTGTGGATTTAAAGCAGAGCTTATAATCACTGGAAAAGTTTCACCCCCTCCCAGAAATGCATATTTCAGGGATGGTGGTAGTGGTTTGAGTTCAGGTTTGGGAGGCTTATCCTCCTCCTGAGGAATTTTCGAAAATTCCTTTGTTTCCTGTGGTTCTTCTTGATTAGGTTGAACATCCTTGAAGATGTCTTCAAGCTCTGATTCTAGGCTTTCAGCCATATTGATCTCTTCTACCAGAGAGTCAATAATGTCAGCGCCCAGGCAGTCATTTGGTGTGTCTGGATGCTGCATAGCTTTTACAGCATTCAACTTGAACTCATCCTCATTGACTCTCAGGGTTACTTCCCCTCTTTGTACATCAATGAGAGTTCGTCCAGTTGCTAGGAAAGGTCTTCCTAGAATGAGAGTTGCACTCTTGTGCTCCTCCATTTCCAGCACCACAAAGTCAGTTGGAAAGGCAAAGGGCCCAACCTTGACAATCATGTCCTCTATTATGCCTGATGGGTGTTTAATGGAGCCATCAGCAAGTTGGAGGCATATCCTGGTTGGTTTGACTTCTCCAGTCAACCCAAGCTTTCTGATAGTGGATGCAGGTATTAGATTGATGCTTGCTCCAAGATCACATAGGGCTGTCTTGGTGCAAGCGCCCTCTAATGTGCATGGTATCATAAAGCTTCCAGGATCTTGAAGCTTTTCTGGTAAGCTTTTCAGAATGACTGCACTGCATTCTTCAGTGAGAAACACTTTTTCAGTTTCTCTCCAATCCTTCTTATGACTTAAGATCTCTTTCATGAACTTAGCATAGGAAGGTATTTGCTCAAGTGCCTCTGCAAACGGAATCTTTATTTCAAGAGTCCTTAGATAGTCTGCAAAGTGGGCAAATTGCTTATCCTGTTCCGCTTTGCGGAGTTTCTGAGGATAAGGCATCTTGGCTTGATATTCTTCAACCTTAGATGCTGCAGGTTTATTTCTTACAGAAGTGGTTGAAGAAGCCTTGTTAGAGGGATCACTGTCAGCACTCTCAGGTGTCTGATCTCCCCTTGGCGTCTAAACGCCAGGATTGGGTGGAAAATGGGCGTTTAACACCAACTTTTCCCCCTTTTCTGGCGTTTGAACGCCAGAACTGGGCAAGGAATGGGCGTTTAACGCCAGCTTTCCTTCCCTTTCTGGCGTTTGAACGCCAATAACATTCCTCTCTGGGCTCTTACTGTCCTCAGAGGGATTTTGAACATTGGTTTGGTTATCCTCTGTCAATTGTTCCTTGTTTGGCTTTTTGCTCTTTTGAGCAGTGGTATTCAGTGTTCTCCCACTCCTCAGTTGAACTGCTTAACATTCTTCTGTTATCTGTTTAGATATTTGCTGTTTTGTTTGATTCAACTGTAGTTCTATGTTCTTGTTAGCAACCTTAGTATCATGGAGCATTTCTTTAAATTCTGCTAACTGTTCTGTCATCAGGAGCAATTGTTGATTAAGCTCATTCATCTGTTCTTGAGGATTAGGATCAGTGACTAATGCCATGACTTCCTCTTTTGGAACGAACTCATTACTAGAATATAAGTATTGGTTTCTAGCAACAGTGTCTATAAGCTCTTGAGCTTCTTCAATTGTCTTCCTCATGTGTATAGATCCACCAGCTGAGTGGTCTAAAGACATCTGAGCTTTTTCTGTGAGCCCATAGTAGAAGATGTCTAACTGTACCCACTCTGAAAACATTTCAGAGGGGCATTTTCTAAGCATACCTCTATACCTCTCCCAGGCATTATAAAGGGATTCATTATCCTCTTGTTTAAAGCCTTGGATGTCCAGCCTTAGCTGTGTCATCCTCTTTGGAGGGTAAAAATGATTCAGGAATTTGTCTGACAACTGTTTCCATGTCTTTATGCTTGCTGTAGGTTGGTTATTCAACCACCTTTTAGCTTGATCTTTTACAGCAAATGGAAACAGTAATAGTCTGTAGACATCCTGATCTACCTCTTTATCATGTATTGTGTCAGCAATTTGTAAAAACTGTGCCAGAAACTCAGTAGGTTCTTCCTGTGGAAGACCGGAATACTGGCAGTTTTGCTGCACTATGATAATGAGTTGAGGATTTAGCTCAAAGCTGCTTGCTTTGATGGGAGGTGTACAGATGCTACTCCCATATGCAGCTGTAATGGGGTTAGCATATGACCCGAGAGTCCTTTTGGACTGATCAATCCCTCTTAGGTCCATAATGGACAAAAGGGAAATGATAATGATTGCAAATAGATAAATTTTGTTTTTTTTTTTTGAATTAAACGAAAAAAATTAAAATAAAATAAAAGGAAATTAAAAAAAATTCGAAAATCAAAAAGAAAACAAAATCAAAGCAAATTGAGAACTGAATCAATTAGTTAATTAAAAAGATTTTGAAAAAAGCAATTAGAAAGATATGATTGAAAAGTTTTATGAAAAAGATTTGATTTTTGAACAGAGGAAAGAGAAAAATCACAAAAAGACACCAAACTTAAAATTTTTAGAAAATCAAACACTAATTTTCGAAAATTTTAAAGGAAAAACACAAAGAGGACACCAAACTTAGAATTTTTATGAATCAAAAAGGGACTAAGAACATGCAAAATCGAAAATTTTAAAAGAAAAACAAAAGCATGCAATTGACACCAAACTTAGAATATGAAACTAGACTCAACTAAAAGACTCTAAACTAATAAAAATAAAACAGTCCTAATCTAAGCAACAAGATAAGCCGTCAGTTGTCCAAACTCGAACAATCCCCGGCAACGGCGCCAAAAACTTGGTGCACGAAATTGCAATCACACTTTTGCAATCTCGCACAACTAACCAGCAAGTGCACTGGGTCGTCCAAGTAATACCTTGCGTGAGCAAGGGTCGATCCCACGGAGATTGTCGGCTTGAAGCAAGCTATGGTTATGTTGTAAATCTTAGTCAGGATATCAGAAATTATCAGGATTGATTGTGAAAAGCAAAAGAACATGAAATAGGTACTTGTTTTGCAGTAATGGAGAATAGGTTGAGGCTTTGGAGATGCTCCATCTTCTGAATCTCTGCTTTCCTACTGTCTTCTTCATCAAACACGCAAGGCTCCTTCCATGGCAAGCTGTATGTAGGGTTTCACCGTTGTCAGTGGCTACCTCCCATCCTCTCAGTGAAAACGTTCCTATGCTCTGTCACAGCATGGCTAATCATCTGTCGGTTCTCGGTCAGGCCGGAATAGAATCCATTGATTCTTTTGCGTCTGTCACTAACGCCCCGCCTGCTAGGAGTTTGAAGCACGTCACAGTCATTCAGTCATTGAATCCTACTCAGAATACCACAGACAAGGTTTAGACCTTCCGGATTCTCTTGAATGCCGCCATCAGTTCTAGCTTATACCACGAAGATTCTGGTTAAGGAATCCAAGAGATATCTACTCAATCTAAAGTAGAACAGGGGTGGTTGTGAGGCACATGTTCATAGTTGAGAATGATGATGAGTGTCACGGATCATCACATTCATCCGGGTTAAGAGCAAGTGATATCTTAGAATGGAAGCAAGCAAGATTGAATAAGAAACAGTAGTAATTGCATTAATCCATCAAGACACAGCAGAGCTCCTCACCCCCAACCATGGGGTTTAGAGACTCATGCCGTGGAAGGTATACAATGAAATGTGTAAAAATGTCATGAGGTACAGATACAATGTCAAAAGATCCTATTAATAGTAAACTAGTAACCTAGGGTGTACAGAAATGAGTAAATGACGTAAAAATCCACTTCTGGGTCCACTTAGTGTGTGCTTGGGCTGAGCAATGAAGCATTTTCGTGTAGAGACCTTTTCTGGAGTTAAACGCCAGCTTTCATGCCAGTTTGGGCGTTTAACTCCAAGTTTCATGCCAGTTCCAGCGTTAAACGCTGGAAATTCTGAGGCTGATTTGCCACGCCGGTTTGGGCCATCAAATCTTGGGCAAAGTATAGACTATCATATATTGCTGGAAAGCCCAGGATGTCTACTTTCCAACGCCGTTGAGAGCGCGCCAATTGGGCTTCTGTAGCTCCAGAAAATCCACTTCGAGTGCAGGGAGGTCAGAATCCAACAACATCTGCAGTCCTTTTTAGTCTCTGAATCAGATTTTTGCTCAGAACCTTCAATTTCAGTCAGAAAATACCTGAAATCACAGAAAAACACACAAACTCATAGTAAAGTCCAGAAAAGTGAATTTTAACTAAAAACTAATAAAAATATACTAAAAACTAACTAAAAGATACTAAAAACATACTAAAAACAATGCCAAAAAGGGTACAAATTATCCGCTCATCAGCATTCCAAGCATTGGTGGAGATTTCTGGATGAATTTAAACATAAGCCGCCATAACAGGAAGCTCAACCAATGTCCAACTTAAGGACTTTAACTAAAAGTGCTAGGTGGGAGACAACCCACCATGGTATGATTGTTTCTTTTTCATTTTTATCTAGTTTTATTTGTTTTCGAGTTTTATTTTATTTTATTGTATTGAACTTGGAAGTTTTCATAGCATCTACATTAACACTGCATACTGCATATTGCATAATTGCATAAAAAAATCGCACTCGACGCGGCAGCGTCGCTGACGCGTCCGCGCCACTAGTGCGTTGGGTAGAGAAGAATTGAACAGAGAGTCACGCGAGAGCGTGGCTGGAGGCGTGCCAGTGGCACAAACCGTCCCACGTGAATGCATCGCTGACGCACCCGCGTCACATGGGAATAATGGCCTCCCACGTGACCGCGTCACCCACGCGGCTGCATGCCATGAAAATCGACGTAAAAAAGGTGCATGGCCGAATGTTGTGCTGGAATTGGGCTGGACTCGCGCTAGAAGCCCAAACCCTCCCACGCGAACGCGTGCCCCACGCGGCCGCGTCATATTTCAAATATGGCCATCCACGCGATCGCGTCACCCACGCGACCGTGTCACCTTGATTTTTGGCAAAATGCAATTCGAACAAAGAGTTGTGCGAATGCGAGGCTGCACTCGCGCCGCTAGCACAAATCAAGTGACGCGATCACGTGCCTGATGCGACCGCGTCACCTGACCTTATTGCACCTCACGCGTCGCTTCACCCACGCGACCGCGTCGCCCGCGTCGCACAACCTATCCAGATCAGTGCCAATTTTCCTATCTTTTCTTCCCCAATCCTAATTTTTCCTCCCTCCTTTCTTACTTACTTCTTCTTCCCTTCTTTTCCTTCTCATTCTACTTATCTTTCATTTTCTTTTACTTAATTGCATACTTTCATTCATTGTATTATTTTCATTGGTGTTGGAATTTTATTTGGATCATTATTTTTTTTCTATATTTTTGTGGATTATTTAACAATTATATATATTACTTTTTAAAGGGTTGCTTGCATGTTCAATTTAATACTTTCAAATAGCTTATTTACCATGCATGCTATATGTTTGTGAAAACGCCCGTATGGCATTGTGCACTATTTTTAAGACTTCTTTTAATCTTCTACTATAAATGCTTGCTTTTCACAAAACCCTTTTTATATTTTATTAATTAAATATAATTGTCAATACAAACGTTATTGTTAATTTCTTACGACTAACAATACATTAAAGCTTTTGATGCTTGATCTATGCTACTCATGCCCTTGCCGGCATGCTAATAAACATCTTGCATCCAATACTCCCATGCCTTGCTATATTTCCATTGATGAACTGATCACATGGAATCGCGATCATGTCTTCCATTCACTATTTTCCTTACTTGGCATGATATTCACTCGTACCGCCCTCCTCTTTGCTCTACACCTTTGACTTCATATCCCTTTCTCTTCTCCCTTTTTTCAGGCTGGCCACTAGAACGGGTAAAGAGAAAGCTTCTACAACGAGCAACAGCTGAGGAACCACAACACCCGCCCACCTGTACATCTCAGCATGCACCGAGGACGGTGCAATATTTAAGTGTGGGGAGGTCGATACCGATCTCCACGGGTTAGTTAGTCCCTTCTTAACACCAATTTTTGTTTTTCATTGTTGCATTTGCATGTTTGATTGCATGTTTGTTTTTTGTGCATATTTTACCACTTGGTTAAAGTAATATTTTCTTTTTCAAGAAATTTTTATAGTATTTCACTAATTTGAATAAAACTTTTTAAAAAATTTGTTTGAAGAAATATTATTTTGGAATATAGTTTAGAGCCCGAACACACAAAACCAGTGAGATTTTGAGCCTATTTGATTGGTTGCATTTTATCAACCAATATTTTATTTTTGGTGTGTGTTTTTCTCTCTAAAATTGTGATCTTTGTCTTGCTTAATTCTATATTTCCATTGTTTAATGTATGCATGCACTGATATGATTGAGGCCTTTGTTTCACTAAGCTTACATACCCATATGGCCTTACCCTTTCATTATCCTTTGCAAACCAATTTGAGCCTAATATACCCATTTGTTCTTTACTCTAGCTCATTACTAACTCTAAGCGGAAAATAATAATGTCCTTAATTTGAATCCTTGGTTAGCTTAGACTAGTAAAAGTGCTCTTGATTTAAGTGTGGGGAAGTTGGGTTTAAAAATATTTGGTTTGAATAATTGGGTGTTGTATACTTTAGTGAAAATGTGCAAAATAATGGTTGAGCACATATTATTGCATTCAATACTTTAATCATATGCATTGGAAAAAAAAGTGAAAAAGAAAAAAAGAAAAGAGCAATTAATAAAAGGGGACAAAATGCCCCAAAATAAATAGTGAAATCAATGCATATGAGCTGCACTCAAAACTTGGAATGCATGAATATGTAGTAAACACAGTTAATGGGAAGTTGGATTTTGTATTTTAATGAATTGTCTTGAGTTAGGTGAAAAGTTTATGTTAATTAAGGATTCAGATTTTAGTCCACTTGGCCAAATACAATCCTACCTTGACCCTAACCCCATTACAACCCTTAAAAGACCTCTTGATTTGTGTATTGAAGCATTGAATTTTTGTTGATTGTTAGATGAAGAGCAAGCTATAGAAAGCAAGATTAGTAGAGAATTGAGAGAATTGACCCTAGACACTTGAGAGTTAGAATGATATACAATACTAGTAAGGGTTCAGTGCTTAATTCTATGTTCCCTGCTTTTATGAGCTATCTTCTTCTTGCAAGTTATTTATATTGTATTTTGTGATTTGAATTAGTGAAATCCAGTTCATATTTATTCTTGAAAGATTTATTTACTTTTTCACCAAGTAGGTAGAACCATTTTAGCATGTAATTGCATTCACATTTCATAGGTTGCATTGCATGAGTCTTGCCTTTCCTTACTCATTTATTTGGTCTCCTTGAGTTTAGCATGAGGACATGCTAATGTTTAAGTGTGGGGAGGTCGATAAACCACTATTTTATGGTTTACAATGTGCTTAATTGTGTGGTTTTATCATGGTCTTTACCCACTTATTCATATAATTAGCATGCATTTATATTTCCTTTCTAAAATTATTACATGATTAAAAACATGCTTCTTTGGTCTTAATTTAGCTAATCTTAATCCTCTCTTATTACCATTTGATGCCTTGATCTGTGTGTTAAGTGTTTCAGGCTTTATAGGGCATGAATGAGTGAGAGATTCGGAAGGAAGCTTGCAAAAATGGAAGGAACACAAGAAATTGAAGAGATGACCAGCGAGAAGTGACGCGTACGCGTCAGCGACGCGACCACGTGGAAGAAAAGAATTCGCAGTGACGCGGCCACATGGCTCATGCGACCGCGCGGATTGGAAAAGCACAAGTGACGCGGAAGCGTGAACGACGCGAACGCGTGGCAGGGAAAAATGCGAATGACGCGTCCGCATGGATGACGCGATCGCGTGACGTGCGCGATCTGTAGAATTACAAAAGTCACCGGCAGAGATTCTGGGCCGCATTTCAACCCAGTTTTTGGCCCAGAAACACAGATTAAAGTCAGGGAACTTGCAGGGACATCAGAGGATGCTTTCATAATTCACCTTCCATGATTTAGGTTTAGTTGGAGAGAGGTTCTCTCCTCTCTCTTTAGGATTAGGATTTAGGACTTCTCTTAGTTTTAGGAGTGACTCTCGATCCCAGGTTCAATGTTCTTTTACTTTACATTTATTTCTTATTTTCAGATACTTGAATGCTTATATTAGTTATGTTGCCTATTTGGCTTATGCCACATTCATGATAATTTCCCTATTTAATGATATTTGAGGTATTTCAGTTTAATATTGCTTTCTTTTGTTTGTGTTATTGATTATTCCCAATCTGAAGACATTTTATTCCAGTAGATTTAATTTTCTTTCCTTTTGGTCTTGGTTAAGAAATCAGTAACTCAGGAGTTATCTTAGCTCAACATAATTGACAACTGTTATCTTGCTAATTGAACTTAACTTCAATAATCCCAACCTTTTCTTAGGAAATAAATAGGATTCGAAGGTCTAACTAATTAATCCCTTGACTTTCCTTTGCTTTAGCAAAGGTTAACTAAGTGGAATTAAGATTCAACTTTCATTATTATTGATAAGAATAACTAAGTCTGGACTTCCAATTTCTCATACCTTGCCAAAAGTTTGCTTTATAGTATTTATTTATTTTAATTGTCATTTAAATTACTTGTCATACTTCTTCCTTAATTCCAAAACCCCCAATTTTACCTTTTTCATAGCCAATAATAAGAACATACCTCCCTGCAATTCCTTGAGAAGACGACCCGAGGTTTAAATACTTCGGTTATCAATTTATTTAGGGGTTTGTTACTTGTGACAACCAAAACGTTTGTATGAAAGGACTTTTGTTGGTTTAGAAGCTATACTTGCAATGGGAATTTATTCTGAATTCTAGACCACGCAAAAGTTCTCTCATCAGAGACATGCGAGGGATTATAGTAGTTTCAAGTATTTGAATGAGACATTAGTTTAGGCTATATCAATCCATTACCTTCTTACTTTTCATTTTGTTGGGCCCAGGGCTAGGGGATGCCCAACCCAATAAAAAACCTGTCGAAGAAAAAAAAAAGAAATAAAACTCTTTTGTTCTTTAGTTATTGGAACTCTTCGTGTAAACTATCACAATTAACCCAACATGTCATAAATGTTATGCGAGTACCTTGACAAATAGATGACATAATTAGCGCAACATAAAAAAAGGTAAGATTAATGTCCAATGTTAGACAAGTGCTTCGACAAAGACACCACATAATAAGGACAACATATAAAAGGTAAAATTAATGTCCATGTGTTGAATGCTTTTCCCAGTCTATATAAAGATTAAACGCAATACCAAGATGCTCAGCAAGGTCAATGTCCTAACCACTATCCTATATATCCTTATTTCTGACGTTTATGTCAGAACCTGACCGAACTTGGTGTAATAACTCTATCAGCTATAACAACAGCAACAACAATCATATTCAACTTAGGTGCAGCAATATAGAAACATAAGTCAAACTCAATAAATCAGGCACAATGGGAAGCAATATAAAAAACTCAATTCAAACTCAATATAATCCAAACCCATTGAATAACCTCACTTCTTACTCCCAATCCGTTTTGGGCATTGTCTTCAATTTCTTTTCACCTAAATGGAGGTCATGGTTGCTTGAGGCTGCAGTTTCATGGTCTATAATGTCTACAGTCTTTCACCTTTTACATGCAAATTTGCCATCTACACCGCCTCGGGCCTAAACCCAAAAACTAACATTAGTTGCACCAAATAAAAACCACAATACCAGATGTGTCATCCACAATTGAATTGAAATTTGATGAAATAAATAAGTTACTGAATAATGTCTAATTATATTTCGCAAGGGTAAGTACAATAACATTGAACTCAACATGTGTTACAACCCCCATGTACCTCTGTTTGAGAAGGATCGACACATTCGTCCTCTGTTTGAGGTTCTTTCTAGTCCTTCTTTCGGGACATTTTCTGTTTGTGTGCCCAGTCCACTTGCAATAGGTGCAATGCCTACCCTTCCCGTGCACATTCCTTGTTATCTTTGATGCTCCTTTTGATTTCGCAACCTCTCCTTAACAACACCCTTCGCATCCTTTATCCCATTTCCTGAAGTGCAAAACTTATAATTTGCCTTTAGCATTTCACACAGGCTAACTATTCTATCCATTGCCTTGTGAAACATCGCTAAGTTATGCGTCACAAGAAAAAACAGCCACTGTGATGTAGAATATAGTGCACCATGGCATAGTAAATAACCCCTCTCACTTGACTCTTCCCAATTCTCAACATATTTGTCCAGAGATTTTCCATCCAATCTCCATCCCTTCAGAACTAAGGGTTCTGGAATCTCTGCAAGGTGTTCAGCTTTCATCACGAATAACATATGCCTAAAAGGATAACCATTTTTACGCCAAATATTACACTGGCCGAAGCCCTACCAAAAGATGACATTATGTGCATGTTCAGTTTCCTATATTCCTCTAAAGTGTACACCATTGTGTTGAGAAACCTTCTTTTCCTCACTAGATTAACAACTCCAGCCTTTTCTATCTCCTTCTTCACATCCGAAAACTCCTCCTTATTATACACCCTTGCGGCAACAGACTCGATTGATTTAAGACAAGTGGTCATCACAGGCACTGTGTATATGGAGTTGAAATAGAGGAGAATTTTCTTGTTTCTATATTCGCAGACAACTAGTTCCAAGTTCTGGATCATCTGAAGTATACCGTGGGTTGACTTGGAGAACTTGTTGACGAATGCATTAATCCCCTCATAGCGTGATGTTTTTTGAAATCCCACACAAAATTTCTCACACAGGTATGCATTTGCCCATATTTTTCTCTTCTCATGCATTTGGTTGGCCCACAAACTATGCTTCAACCCAAAGTCCTCAATCGCATCCTCCCAATCCGCCTCAAATTCATCAATTTCCGTCTTCGAGTACAACCACCACTTGAACAAGGCTTTCAAATTTTTGTCTTTCACATTGGAGGTCACATTTCACTCCACATGTCATGCACATAATCGGTGTGTCGCTTTAGATCAAACTTCCTTAACAGCCTTAATCATTGCGTTATCTCCGTCGGTTACAACTACTAATGGCTTCTTCTAACAAATCACCTCTAAAAGATTCTCTAACATCCAACGATACGAGGAAACACTTTCATCCATTAACAATCCAAATAAAAAAAATTGTCGTTTTCTTGTGATTATTTACACCAGAGAAAATAACAACAGGCCTCTTATACTTGTTTTTCTTGTAAGTAGAGTCGAAGGCTAACACATCGCCAAAGTATTGGTAGTCCAATCGGCTTGGACCATCAGCCCATATCAAATTCCTCAGCCTTTCATTGGCAGTCATGCTGTACCTTGCAACTGACATTAGGTCCGAACCAGCCTTTCCTTCCAGATATATTAGGGTTGCAGTCGCATCACCATCTACTAGTTTTGCCCGCCTCACCTTGTTAGCATATTTGTATGCATCTTTCTTCAAGAACCCAAGCAAGGAGTATCCTTTGGCCACACCAGCCATATATCCCATTATCTTCGATGTTGCGATTCCATGCGCATGCATCCCATCTATCTGCGCCTTTGCTGCCTCATTTAATTCACGGTGACTCGCTATCAAGTGTACCATCCCAATAGGTGCTAATTCATCATTGTGCTCCGTCACTACTTTCCTTACCTTCCAGTTATTATCATTCTTGTCCAAGTTCACTGACAACTTTGCTTGGCAGCCAGTTCGGGTCTTTGGTTTGTGCACCATCCTTTTGTCTATTCTGTTGTAGTGTTTAGTCTCTCTCAGTCCTTCCTTATTGCAAAAAACTGGTACTTCTCACCAACTTTCCATCGCAATCTTTGCCAGAATCACCCTTCTCGCATCCCAAATCCATGACATCGCAGTAAAATTCATAGGCATCATCAACACTATCCCAAGTATGCTTTAGTAAATCAGCCACACTCAAACTGGCAGCATCTCCATGTTGAACTATTTCATCCTCACCAACATCCTCAAAGCTATTATTATCGTCAGTAAATTCCCATTTCGGATCGACATATGTCCCACCAGCATCACCCCCACCTTCCCCAACTCCTTCATTATGACTACCATCCATCTGGACATCCACAAACACACAAATACGATAATAACATAATACAATTTGCCTAACCATTCTCTGCACCAAGCTGCAGTTTGAATTTTACAACTATTAATTTAAATTACCACATTTAATATAACAAAAACTTTTAGTCCTTTTTGTTGTTACGTATCCTCGTTATAAAAATAACACAACTCTAATGCTCTCCACGCACCAATCAAACCTGTTCAAGTCACTGGTGCACGAAATTGTGATCAATACTTTTCACAGCTCAAGAACAATCCCCGGTAATGAATCCAAAAACTTGGTGTTCAATACCATGGCATAAACACAACTTCGCACAACTAACCAGCAAGTGCACTGGGTCGTCCAAGTAATAAACCTTACGCGAGTAAGGGTCGATCCCACGGAGATTGTTGGTATGAAGCAAGCTATGGTCACCTTGTAAATCTCAGTCAGGCAGACTCAAATGGGTAAAGTGATAAACGAATAAAGCATAAAGATAAAGATAGAGATACTTATGTATATCATTGGTGAGAGATTCAGATAAGCGTATGAAGATGCCTTCCCTTCCATCTCTCTGCTTTCCTACAGTCTTCATCCAATCCTTCTTACTCCTTTCCATGGCAAGCTCATGTAGGGTTTCACCGTTGTCAGTGGCTACCTCCCATCCTCTCAGTGAAAACGTTGCCTATGCTCTGTCACAGCATGGGTAATCAGCTGTCGGTTCTCGGTCAGGCCGGAATAAAATCCATCGATTCTTTTGCGTCTGTCACTAACGCCCCGCCTGCTAGGAGTTTGAAGCACGTCACAGTCATTCAATCATTGAATCCTACTCAGAATACCACAGACAAGGTTAGACCTTCCGGATTCTCTTGAATGCTGCCATCAGTTCTCGCCTATACCACGAAGACTCTGATCTCACGGAATGGCTGGTTCGTTTGTCAGGCGAGCACTCAGTTGTCAGGCGATCAACCATGCATCGTGTATCAGGAATCCAAGAGATATTCACTAAGCCTCGTATGCTTGTAGAACAAGAGTGGTTGTCAGTCACTTTGTTCATAAGTGAGAATGATGATGAGTGTCACGGATCATCACATTCATCAAGTTGAAGAACAGGTGATATCTTGGAACAAGAACAAGTGGAATTGAATAGAAGAACAATAGTAATTGCATTAATACTCGAGGTACAGCAGAGCTCCACACCTTAATCTATGGTGTGTAGAAACTCCACCGTTGAAAATACATAAGAACAAGGTCTAGGCATGGCCGTGAGGCCAGCCTCCCAGTGATCAAAGGATCTAAAATAATCCCAAGATGATCTAGAGATCTAAAGTGATCAAAAGATGAAAATACAATAGTAAAAGGTCCTACTTATAGAAAACTAGTAGCCTAAGGTTTACAAAGATGAGTAAATGACATAAAAATCCACTTCCGGGCCCACATGGTGTGTGCTTGGGCTGAGCAATGAAGCATTTTCGTGTAGAGACTCTCCTTGGAGTTAAACGCCAGCTTTTATGCCAGTTTGGGCGTTTAACTCCCATTTAGGTGCCAGTTCCGGCGTTTAACGCTAGAATTCCTGAGGGTGACTTTGAACGCCGGTTTGGGCCATCAAATCTTGGGCAAAGTATGGACTATCATATATTGCTGGAAAGCCCAGGATGTCTACTTTCCAACGCCGTTGAGAGCGCGCCAATTGGGCTTCTGTAGCTCCAGAAAATCCACTTCGAGTGCAGGGAGGTCAGAATCCAACAGCATCTGCAGTCCTTTTGAGTCTCTGGATCAGATTTTTGCTCAGATCCCTCAATTTCAGCCAGAAAATACCTGAAATCATAGAAAAACACACAAACTCATAGTAAAGTCCAGAAAAGTGAATTTTAACTAAAAACTAATAAAAATATACTAAAAACTAACTAGATCATACTAAAAACATACTAAAAACAATGCCAAAAAGCGTACAAATTATCCGCTCATCACAACACCAAACTTAAATTGTTGCTTGTCCCCAAGCAACTGAAGATCAAATAGGATAAAAAGAAGAGAATATGCAATGAACTCCAAAAACATCTATGAAGATCAGTATTAATTAGATGAGCGGGGCTTTTAGCTTTTTGCCTCTGAATAGTTTTGGCATCTCACTTTATCCTTTGGAATTCAGAATGATTGGCTTCTTTAGGAACTTAGAATCCAGATAGTGTTATTGATTCTCCTAGTTAAGTATGATGATTCTTGAACACAGTTACTTATTGAGTCTTGGCTGTGGCCCAAAGCACTCTGTCTTCCAGTATTACCACCGGATACATACATGCCACAGACACATAATTGGGTGAACCTTTTCAGATTGTGACTCAGCTTTGCTAGAGTCCCCAATTAGAGGTGTCCAGGGTTCTTAAGCACACTCTTTTTGCCTTGGATCACAACTTTATTTCTTTCTTTTTCTTTTCTTTTTCTTTCTCCCCTTTTTTTTTTCTTTTTCGTTTTTCTCTTTCTCTTCTCTCTTTTTTTTTTTTTTTTGTATTCACTGCTTTTTTTTGCTTCAAGAATCATTTTTATGATTTTTCAGATCCTCAGTAACATGTCTCCTTTTTCATCATTCTTTCAAGAGCCAACAATTTTAACATTCATGAACAACAAATTCAAAAGACATATGCACTGTTCAAGCATACATTCAGAAAACAAAAAGTATTGTCACCACATCAAACTAATTAAGCTAGTTTTAAAGATGAATTTGAAATCCTGTACTTCTTGTTCTTTTGTGATAAAAACAGTTTTCTTTTAAGAAAGGTGATGGATTCATAGGACATTCATAACTTTAAGGCATAGACACTAAGACACTAATGATCACAAGACACAAACATAGATAAACATAAGCATGAAAATTTCGAAAAACAGAAAAATAAAGAATAAGGAAATTAAAGAACGGGTCCACCTTAGTGATGGCGGCTTGTTCTTCCTTTTTGAAGGTTTTATGGAGTGCTTGAGCATCCTCAATGTCTCTTCCTTGTCTTTGTTGCTCCTCTCTCATGATTCTTTGATCTTCTCTAATTTCATGGAGGAGGATGGAATATTCTTGGTGCTCCACCCTTAGTTGTCCCATGTTGGAACTCAATTCTCCTAGGGAGGTGTTGATTTGCTCCCAATAGTTTTGTGGAGGAAAGTGCATCCCTTGAGGCATCTCAGGGATATGATGAGAGGGGTCTTCTTGTTTGCTCCATCCTTTAGTAATGGGCTTGAGGTCATGCCTTCTCAGTTGAACCGGCTTTCCTCTTGAATCTCTCTTCCATTGAGCGCCCTTTTCACAAATGTCTGTGAGGACTTGGTCCAACCTTTGATCAAAGTTGACCCTTCTTCATGGCCACAACTTCATAGAAGTGGTCTTGATGCACCCTTGAGATGAATCTATCCATCTCCCTTGACTCGGAGGTGGAAGCTTTTGCCTTCCCTTTCCTCTTTCTAGAGGTTTCTCCGGCCTTGGATGCCATAAATGGTTATGGAAAAACGAAAAAGCAACGCTTTTACCACACCAAACTTAAAAGGTTTGCTCGTCCTCGAGCAAAAGAGAAAAGAAGAGAGTAGAAGAAGAAGAAATGAGGAAGAAGGGAGTGGCTTATGTATTCGGCCAAGGAGGGGGGAGTGGTGTTTAGGTTATGTGAAAATGAAGGGGTGAAGAAGGGTTTATATAGGAGAGGGAGGAGATGGGGTTCGGCCATTATGGGTGGGTTTGGGAGGGAAAGTGGTTTGAATTTGAAGGGTGAGGTTGGTGGGGTTTTATGAAGGTTGGATGTGAGTGGTGAAGAGAAAGATGGGAGTTGATAGGTGAAGGGTTTTTGGGGAAGAGGTATTGAGGTGATTGGTGAATGGGTGAAGAAGAGAGAGAGTGGTGGGGTTGGTGGGGATCCTGTGGGGTCCACAGATCCTGAGGTGTCAAGGAAAAGTCATCCCTGCACCAAATGGCACTCAAAATCACGTTTTGAGCCATTTCTGGCGTTAAACGCCGGGCTGGTGCCCATTCCTGGCGTTTAACGCCAGGTTCTTGCCCTTTTCTGGCGTTTAACGCCAGTCTGGTGCCCCTTTCTGGCGTTAAACGCCTAGAATGGTGCCAGACTGGGCGTTAAACGCCCAACTGCTAGCCTCACTGGCGTTTAAACGCCAGTGAATTCTTCCTCCAGGGTGTGCTATTTTTCTTCCTGTTTTTCATTCTGTTTTTGCTTTTTTAATGGATTTTGTGACTTCTTATGATCATCAACCTACAAAAAAACATAAAATAACAAAAGAAAATATATAAAATAGAATCATTGGGTTGCCTCCCAACAAGCGCTTCTTTAATGTCAGTAGCTTGACAGAGGGCTCTCATGGAGCATCACAGATACTCAGAGCAATGTTGGAACCTCCCAACACCAAACTTAGAGTTTGAATGTGGGGGTTCAACACCAAACTTAGAGTTTGGTTGTGGCCTCCCAACACCAAACTTAGAGTTTGACTGTGGGGGCTCTGTTTGTCTCTGATTTGAGAGAAGCTCTTTATGCTTCTTCTCCATGATGACAGAGGGGTATCCTTGAGCCTTAAACATAAAGGATTCTTCATTCACTTGAATGATCAATTCGCCTCCATCAACATCAATCACAGCCTTTGCTGTGGCTAGGAAGGGTCTGCCAAGGATGATGGATTCATCCATGCACTTCCCAGTCTCTAGGACTATGAAATCAGTAGGGATGTAATGGTCCTCAATCTTCACCAAAACATCCTCTACAAGTCCATGAGCTTGTTTTCTTGAGTTGTCTGCCATCTATAGTGAGATTCTTGCAGCTTATACCTCAAAGATCCCTAGCTTCTCTATTACAGAGAGAGGCATGAGGTTTACACTTGACCCTAAGTCACACAGAGCCTTCTTGAAGGTCATGGTGCCTATGGTACAAGGTATTGAAAACTTCCCAGGATCTTGTCTCTTTTGAGGTAATTTCTGCCTAGACAAGTCATCCAGTTCTTTGGTGAGCAAATGGGGTTCATCCTCCCAAGTCTCATTTCCAAATAACTTGTCATTTAGCTTCATGATTGCTCCAAGGTATTTAGCAACTTGCTCTTCAGTGACATACTCATCCTCTTCAGAGGAAGAATACTCATCAGAGCTCATGAAAGGCAGAAGTAAGTCCAATGGAATCTCTATGGTCTCATTTTGAGCCTCAGATTCCCATGGTTCCTCATTAGGGAACTCATTGGAGGTCAGTGCACGCCCATTGAGGTCTTCCTCAGTGGCGTCCACTTCCTCTCTTTCCTCTCCAGATTCGGCCATGTTTATGGCTTTGCACTCTCCTTTTGGATTTTCTTCTGTATTGCTTGGAAGAGTACTTGGAGGGAGTTCAGTAATTTTCTTGCTCAGCTGTCCCACTTGTGCCTCCAAATTCCTAATGGAGGACCTTGTTTCAGTCATGAAACTTTGAGTGGTTTTGATTAGATCAGAGACCATGGTTGCTAAGTCAGAGGGGTTCTGCTTAGAATTCTCTGTCTGTTACTGAGAAGATGATGGAAAAGGCTTGCCATTGCTAAACCTGTTTCTTCCACCATTATTGTTGAAACCTTGTTGAGGTCTCTCTTGATTCTTCCATGAGAAATTTGGGTGATTTCTCCATGAAGAATTATAGGTGTTTCCATAGGGTTCTCCTAGGTAATTCACCTCTTCCATTGAAGGGTTCTCAGGATCATAAGCTTCTTCTTCAGATGAAGCATCCTTAGTACTGCTTGGTGCATTTTGCATTCCAGACAGACTTTGAGAAATCAAATTGACTTGTTGAGTCAATATTTTGTTCTGAGCCAATATGGCATTCAGAGTATCAATCTCAAGAACTCCTTTCTTCTGACTTGTCCCATTGTTCACAGGATTCCTTTCAGAAGTGTACATGAATTGGTTATTTGCAACCATTTCAATGAGCTCTTGAGCTTCTGTAGGCGTCTTCTTCAGATGAAGAGATCCTCCAGCAGAGCTATCCAAAGACATCTTGGATAGTTCAGAGAGACCATCATAGAAAATACCTATGATGCTCCATTCAGAAAGCATGTCAGAGGGACACTTTCTGATTAATTGTTTGTATCTTTCCCAAGCTTCATAGAGGGATTCTCCATCCTTCTGTCTGAAGGTTTGGACTTCCATTCTAAGCTTACTCAATTTTTGAGGTGGAAAGAACTTTGCCAAGAAGGCATTGACTAGCTTTTCCCATGAGTTCAGGCTTTCTTTTGGTTGAGAGTCCAACCATATTCTAGCTCTGTCTCTTACAGCAAAAGGGAATAGCATCAGTCTGTAGACCTCAGGGTCAACCCCATTAGTCTTGACTGTGTCACAGATTTGCAAGAACTCAGCTAAAAACTGATGAGGATCTTCCAATGGAAGTCCATGGAACTTGCAATTCTGTTGCATTAGAGAAACTAATTGAGGCTTAAGCTCAAAGTTGTTTGCTCCAATGGCAGGGATAGAGATGCTTCTCCCATAGAAATTGGGAGTAGGTGCAGTAAAGTCACCCAGCACCTTCCTTGCATTGTTGGCATTGTTGTTGTTTTCGGCTGCCATGTCTTCTTCTTCTTTGAAGAATTCGGTCAGGTCCTCAACAGAGAGTTGTGCCTTAGCTTCTCTTAGCTTTCGCTTCAAGGTCCTTTCGGGTTCAGGGTCAGCTTCAACAAGGATGCCTTTGTCTCTGCTCCTGCTCATATGAAAGAGAAGAGAACAAGAAAATGTGGAATCCTCTATGTCACTGTATAGAGATTCCTTGAGGTGTCAGAGGAAAAGAAAAATAGAAGAAAGAAGAAGGAGGTAGAAGAATTCGAACTTGATTAGATGGAGTTCGAATTGTGCATTAAGAAGGAGTGATACTCCAAAAGTAGAAGGATGTGAGAAGGAGGGAAGAGAATTTTCGAAAATTAAGTTAAAAAGTTTGAAAACATTTTGAAAAACACTACTTGATTTTCGAAAATAAGAGTGGGAAAGAAATTAAATGATTTTTGAAAAAGATTTTGAAATTAGAAGTTAAAAAGATTTGATTGAAAATTATTTTGAAAAAGATGTGATTAAAAAGATATGATTGGTTTTAAAAAGATGTGATTGAGAAGATATGATTTGAAAAACATTTTAAAAAGATTTGATTTTAAAATTAATGACTTGCCTGACAAGAAAAGATATGATTCAAAAATTAATCCTTTCTCAACAGAAAAGGCAACATACTTGAAATTTTGAATCAAATCATTAATTGTTAGCAAGTATCTTTGAAAAAGGAAAGAAATTGATTTTGAAAACATTTGATTGAAAAGATATGATTTGAAAAAGATTTGATTTTGAAAAACTTTGAAAACTTGAAAAAAAAAATTGATTTTGAAAACAAAATCTTCCCCCTTGTGCCATCCTGGCGTTAAACGCCCAGAATGGTATCCATTCTGGCGTTTAACGCCCAAAATGCTACCTTTTTGGGCGTTAAACGCCCAACCAGGTACCCTGGCTGGCGTTTAAACGCCAGTCTGTCCTTCTTCACTGGGCGTTTTGAACGCCCAGCTTTTTCTGTGTAATTCCTCTGCTGCATGTTCTGAATCTTCAGTTCCCTGTACTATTGACTTGAAAATAGAACCAAGATCAAATAAACAAGGCATGCAAGACACCAAACTTAAGATTAGACACTAGACTCAAACAAGAAACATAAAATGTTTTTGGTTTTTATGATTTTTATAATTTTTTTGTGCTTTTTTTCGAAAATTATATGGAAATAGAAAATAAAGGTTTCAGAATTCTTAATTTGAATTTCCAGGAATCATTGCAATGCTAGTCTAAGACTCCGGTCCAGGAATTAGACATGGCTTCACAGCCAGCCAAGCTTTCAAAGAAAGCTTCGGTCCAAAACACTAGACATGGCCAATGGCCAGCCAAGCCTTAGCAGATCATTGCTCCAATAGCAAGATTGATAGAGATCAACAAGCTATTGTGATGATCAGTTGAAACCTCGGTCCAATAAGATTAGACATGGCTTCACAGCCAGCCAGATTTCAACAGATCACCATGAAACACTAGAATTCATTCTTAAGAACTCTGAAGAAAAAATACCTAATCTAAGCAACAAGATGAACCGTCAGTTGTCCATACTCAAACAATCCCCGGCAACGGCGCCAAAAACTTGGTGCACGAAATTGTGATCAATACTTTTCACAGCTCAAGAACAATCCCCGGTAATGAATCCAAAAACTTGGTGTTCAATACCATGGCATAAACACAACTTCGCACAACTAACCAGCAAGTGCACTGGGTCGTCCAAGTAATAAACCTTACGCGAGTAAGGGTCGATCCCACGGAGATTGTTGGTATGAAGCAAGCTATGGTCACCTTGTAAATCTCAGTCAGGCAGACTCAAATGGGTATAGTGATAAACGAATAAAGCATAAAGATAAAGATAGAGATACTTATGTATATCATTGGTGAGAGATTCAGATAAGCGTATGAAGATGCCTTCCCTTCCGTCTCTCTGCTTTTCTACAGTCTTCATCCAATCCTTCTTACTCCTTTCCATGGGAAGCTCATGTAGGGTTTCACCGTTGTCAGTGGCTACCTCCCATCCTCTCAGTGAAAACGTTGCCTATGCTCTGTCACAGCATGGGTAATCAGCTGTCGGTTCTCGGTCAGGCCGGAATAAAATCCATCGATTCTTTTGCGTCTGTCACTAACGCCCCGCCTGCTAGGAGTTTGAAGCACGTCACTGTCATTCAATCATTGAATCCTACTCAGAATACCACAGACAAGGTTAGACCTTCCAGATTCTCTTGAATGCTGCCATCAGTTCTCGCCTATACCACGAAGACTCTGATCTCACGGAATGGCTGGCTCGTTTGTCAGGCGAGCACTCGGTTGTCAGGCGATCAACCATGCATCGTGTATCAGGAATCCAAGAGATATTCACTAAGCCTCGTATGCTTGTAGAACAAGAGTGGTTGTCAGTCACTTTGTTCATAAGTGAGAATGATGATGAGTGTCACGGATCATCACATTCATCAAGTTGAAGAACAGGTGATATCTTGGAACAAGAACAAGTGGAATTGAATAGAAGAACAATAGTAATTGCATTAATACTCGAGGTACAGCAGAGCTCCACACCTTAATCTATGGTGTGTAGAAACTCCACCGTTGAAAATACATAAGAACAAGGTCTAGGCATGGCCGTGAGGCCAGCCTCCCAGTGATCAAAGGATCTAAAATAATCCCAAGATGATCTAGAGATCTAAAGTGATCAAAAGATGAAAATACAATAGTAAAAGGTCCTACTTATAGAAAACTAGTAGCCTAAGGTTTACAAAGATGAGTAAATGACATAAAAATCCACTTCCGGGCCCACTTGGTGTGTGCTTGGGCTGAGCAATGAAGCATTTTCGTGTAGAGACTCTCCTTGGAGTTAAACGCCAGCTTTTATGCCAGTTTGGGCGTTTAACTCCCATTTAGGTGCCAGTTCCGGCGTTTAACGCTGGAATTCCTGAGGGTGACTTTGAACGCCGGTTTGGGCCATCAAATCTTGGGCAAAGTATGAACTATCATATATTGCTGGAAAGCCCAGGATGTCTACTTTCCAACGCCGTTGAGAGCGCGCCAATTGGGCTTCTGTAGCTCCAAAAAATCCACTTCGAGTGCAGGGAGGTCAGAATCCAACAGCATCTGCAGTCCTTTTGAGTCTCTGGATCAGATTTTTGCTCAGATCCCTCAATTTCAGCCAGAAAATACCTGAAATCACAGAAAAATACACAAACTCATAGTAAAGTCCAGAAAAGTGAATTTTAACTAAAAACTAATAAAAATATACTAAAAACTAACTAGATCATACTAAAAACATACTAAAAACAATGCCAAAAAGCGTACAAATTATCCGCTCATCAGTCACCCTATTTTACTTTCAAACAATAATTATAATCCTCAAAACCTAACTTTTTTCACTTTCAAGTCACCCTATTTCACCTCTTACCTATTGTCTACCAATTTTTTTTCTAACGGCTTACTATTGAGATGGTCCAATATATTCAACAACACTACAATAGAAAGGGATCAAAAGGTTATACAACAATGTAGACAGAATGCTTAGCTCAGAGTGGGTGTCCTCCGCGCTCCCCAAATGTAGAGAATAAAGTCCAGGAAGAACATTTTTGTCCGCCAACATCACGCCAGTTTGGTTGATGACCGCTAAACCCTCTATCGATGAACCCCAATGTCCATTCCTCACACCTATCATGTAACCTTTCAAGTGACTGTCCAATGGTTCAATGGTCCATTCAAGATCAAACCGTGATTGAACCAATTTAATTAAATATAATACGAAATTCTTAAAAATGCAATATATAAGTTCAAATATTTAAATTTCATGCTTTCTAGACTAATAAAATTTAAAATTTCACAATTTCCTTTAATAACTTGTCTAAAATTTACAATTAAAAATTCACAAACAAGTTCAAACGTAACGACAGACATACTAATTAATTCAGAAAACAGTAAACACGCTAAACTAGCATATGAATCATGATGCATATAATCCTTTTATGTTTGCAAAAATTTGAAAAATAATCCTAATCTTTATTGTGCTTAAAAATTCTATTCCTATAACTTCGCATAAAGTTAAATCGAATGTTAATTTTACAAACTAAATAAATCTGATATATATATATATATATATGACTTCCTGCTGCATTAGTTCCATGAATCATGATGAGTATAATTCTAAGCCATCCCTAAGAAGAATTTCAAGGAAGGATTTAATCACTCAAAAAACACACTAAACTCATAAAAATTAATAATAATCAACAATAATTAACTCATAAGTAACAAGAACTCTGAACAAAATTAACAATAAACATTAAACCAAAAAACTAGCATCAAATCAAGAGTCAGAAAAAAATTAAAATTAACTAAGAACCATTGGAGGCTTAACAATGGTGAAAAAAGTTGAGCTCAGAAATAGGGAGAACTTTAAGAGAGAGATAGACACGAGAGTGTAACACCATACCACACAGAGCCTTACGCTTAAGTCGTAAAGCAGATGTGAAAAGGTATTACGACCTCTAAAAGAAAAGACTTATATAAATATAGTTGAAAAGAATTTTATAAGGAGGAGCCTTGAAGAATAAGTGGTGCGCGAAATAAGAACTCATACAAATGAACCAGCAAGTGCATTAGGTCATCCAAGTAATACCTGAGGTGAGTCAGGGTTGATCTCACGGAGATTATTGTTGGTTTGAATCAAGTTGTAGACACCTTGTAGATCTTAGTCAGACGTTTAGAAAAGATAGTTTGTTGAGAGAAACACATAAAACAAGAATAGGGATGAAATTATGTCATTTGAGTGAAACCAGTGATAAGAAAACGGTTAAGGCTTCGGAGATGCTTCATTCTTCTGAATCAACCTTTCCCACTGTCTTCTCCAACTGTGAGTGATTCCTTCCATGGCATGATGTAAGTGATCAACACCGGTTTAATGGCCGCAATCTTCCTCTCTCAGGCCGAACACCAGGTTTTGTGTACGCCCAATCTGAATGAGGGTGAAGCTCCTGCAGTTCATTCCCTTAATGATCCTACTCAAAACGCCACAGACAAGGTCGAATCTTCTGGATTAGAGAGTGCTGCGCCTTTGGTTCTAGCCTCTACCACAAAGACCCTAATCTCTCCATGCTTTGGCTGAACTGATGTCTCGAGAAATCTCCAACGAAGTCCTGGATTATCCGTCTAAGAGGTGTATAATCAAGTTTGTGGTTCAGTAATCTCTGGTCAAGGACTCACACTGATCCCATGTAGAATGAGGATGATTGTCACGGATCATCTCATTCATAAGGTTGAAGAACGAAGATACATCTTAAAATAGAGTCACACACGAATTGAATAGAACAGTAGTTCTTTTATTAATCCATGAACATCAGCTGAACTCCTAACCTTAACCTAGGAGGTTTAGTGACTCATGCTAATAGAAAATACAATGGAAACGTATAAGTGGGCAAGATTCCTCTAACAAGAGTGAACTCTTGTCTATATATACTAATATAATAACTAAGGATTATATAAATAAGATAAACTAAGTTGACAATGCAAAAATCTACTTTTGGGGCCCACTTGGTGAGTGTTTGGGCTGAGCTTAAGTGTCTCCCACGAGTTAGGGTCCCTTATGGGCATTGAACGCTGGCTAGGGACCCCCTTTTGGGCGTTGAACTTCAGTTGTTCCGCTGTGGGCGCTGGACGCCAGGAATAGGGCTGGTGACTGGCATTGAACACCAGTTTTGGGCCTTCATTTCCGAATCAAAGCATACACTATTATATATTTATAGAAAGTCCTGAATGTTAGCTTTCCATAGCCGTTGAGAAAGCACCATTTGGACTTCTGTAGCTCTAGAAAAGCTCCTTCAAGTGCACGGAGGTCAAATCTTGAATGCATCTGCAGTCTTTTCTCTGCTTCTAAATCAGACTTCTACTCAAGCTCCTTAATTTCAGCCAGAAAATACCTGAAATCACCATAAAACACACAAACTCAAAGTAGAATCCAAAAATATGAAGTTTTTACTAATACCTATGAAAATATAATAAAACATAATAAAAACTATATGAAAGTAATGCCAAAAAGCGTATAAAATATCCGCTCATCAGAACACCAAACTTAAATTGTTGCTTGTCCCAAAGCAACAAAAAACAAAGTACGATAAAAAGAAGAGAAGAATACAATAAATATCAGATTTTTCAATGAAGTTCAGTTTCAAATAGATGAGTGGGACTAATAGCTTTTTGCTTCTGAATAGTTTTGGCATCTCACTATCCATTGAAGCTCAGAATAGTTGGCATCTTTAGGAACTCAGAATCCATATGATATTATTGACTCTTCTAGTTTATTTGTTTTTTATTCTTGAACACAGTTTCTTTAGAGTTTTGGTCGTGACCCTAAGCACCTTGTTTTCCGGTATTACCACCAGATACATAAATGCCACAGACACTTAACTGGGTTAATTCTTTCGGATTGTGACTCAGCTTTGCTAGAATTCCCAGCTAGTGGTGTCCAGAGTTCTTAAGCACACTCTTTCACTTTGGATCACGACTTTAACTGCTCAGTCTCAAGTTTTTCACTTGACACCTGCACACCATAAGCATATAGTTAGGGAAGCAGCTCAATTGAACTGTTTAGGCTAAGATATTTCTTTTAGGCCCTCCTAACCATTGATGCTCAAAGCCTTGGATCTTTACTCTTGTCTTTTGGTTTAAAGAGCTAATGGCTTTTTCTATTTCTTTCTTTTTCTGCTTGCTTTTTTTTGCTGCTTTTTCTTGCTTCAAAAATAATTTTTTTTTTGGATTTTTCAGGTTACCAATAATACTTTACTTTTTTCATTATTCTTTCAAGAGCCAACATTCTGCACTGTTCATTCATACATTCAGAAAATAAAAGCAATGCCATCACATCAACATAATTGAACTATTCTTAATATGTAACTCAAAATTTATTTATCTTTGTTGCTTCTAAAAAAAATTAAAATTTTATTCAAGTTCAATGAGATGATAAGAGGAACATTTTATAGCTAATTGGATAATAAAAACTTAAATCCTAATAATACACATGTAATACTTAAATTGAAAGATAGAGATGAAAACTTAAATACTACTAGTGATCATGTAAATCTAAACATAAGAAATAAGAATTAGAATAGCCACAGAAATAGGGAGGTAGAACTCAACCACCTTAATCATGGGAGGCGTTAGGCTCTTCAGGGGATAATTTCTGACGCTTTAGCTCTTCTATCTCATGCCCTTGCTTCTCTTGTTCTTTGACCAGTTTACAAATCATGCTAGTCTGGTCTTTTTGCTCCTCTCTTAATTGATCCAAGGTGGTTTGCAGTTTGCAACAGATGCTTCCAGCTGGGTCCAATATTCAATTGGAGGGATCTCTTGTGCTTACTCAGGCGCCTTCCTTTTAGGTTGGTCAGCTGGTATTTGAGCACTTTCCATCACCTGTTTGGTGATAGGGCTTTCTACAGGGATGAATGAGTCCCTGTTAATAATAACTCCAGCTTCTTTACACAGGTGAAAGATAAGGTTTGGATAGGCTAATCTGGCTTGAGTTGACATCCTGTTTGCAACCTTGTATAGCTCAAAGGGAATTAGTTGGTGGAGTTCCACCTCATTCCCCATCATAATACAGTAAATCATCACAGCCCTTCTGATGGTAACTTTAAAATGGTTGTTGGTAGGGAATGGAATGCCCAATAAAATCCAACCAGCCCCTAGCAACTGGTTTGAGATCTACTCTTCTCAGTTGGTTTGGGTTACCTCTTGTGTTATTGATCCACTTAGTTTCAGGCAGACATATGTCTTCTAGAATCTTATCCAACTTTGGATTATCCACCACCCTTCTATTAAAGGATTCTGGATCATCCTTTTGGGGAAGTATCTTGAAGATCTTTCTCACCTTGTCAATATGGAAATAGAGATTCTTCCCTCGCACCATGGTGTGAAAAGTATGGAATCCTTGTCCTTCTTTCTTTTGCTCATCTTTCAACCACAAATTTGCATAGATTTTCTGGATCATTGTTATTCCAACAGTGATCTCAAGATTAGCTAGAATCTCAAAGCTTATCTTCTGAATTTGCTCTTGGATCTCTGGGTACTCATCTTCTTTTAATTTGAATTTGGCTTCTGGGATCACTGTCCTATTGCACATGATTTTGTAATAATTTTCTTCATGCTGCTTTGTGTAGAATCTGAAAGGTTTGAAAACAACTGCTTGGTTATCTTCTTTCTTGCTTCTTGAAGTGGGATTTCCACTTTTTAGAGCCATGGAATTCGAATGGAGTGAGAAGGAAAGGCTTTTTCCACACCAAACTTAAAATGTTTACTTGTCCTCTAGCAAAAGAAAGGAAAGAAGATAAAGAAGAGGAGAAGAATAATTCGAATGTGAGGAGGAAGAAGGTGGCCAAATGGTATAAATAAGGATGGGGAGGGTGGGATTTCAAAATTTAATTAGATAAAAGATAAATAAGATATGATTTACACTTTAGTAAAGGATAGAAAAAGATAAGTTTTAAAAATCAAAAGATATGAAAAATATTTTAAAGTTAAATAAAAGACTTGAAAAGGAATTACAAAAGATATGAAACTTGGAAAAGGATTTGAAAAAGATTTGAAAAAGATATGAGATTTTGAAAAAGATTTGAAAAGATTTTAAAATTGAAAGGAATTTGAAGTTGAAAGATGATAGTTTGAAGAATCTTGTTTAAAAGATATGATTAAAAAGATAAGATATGGAAAAGATATGGTTTGAAAAAGTCAACATCCTCCTTACCCTGTTATGGGCGTTCGCCCAGAATGGCATCTATTCTGGCGTTCAACGCCAGGCTGCTCTTCCTCTCTGGGCGTTGAATGCCCAGCCAGTGCCCATTGGCTGGCGCTCAACGCCAGACTTGCCTCCCCTTCAGGGCGTTGAACACCCAGCCAGTGCCCCTTGGCTGGCATTCAATGCCAGTCTTGCTACCTCCTGGGGGCGTTCAACACCCCTCTTACCCTCTTGCCTGTCGTTTAACGCCAACAAGGGGACTTCCCTAGGGTATTCTATTTTTTGCTCTAACTGTTTCTGTTTCTGTTCTAACTACTGCACATGATCACAAACTTAAAAAAAACATGAAAATTAAACTTGTTAAAACTTAAATACTAAAAATACAGAAATAACTTTAATTATGGTTAGGTTGCCTCCCAACAAGCGCTTCTTTAACATCATTAGCTTGACAGTACTGTACTTAGTCTAGTAGCAGTGTTGAGCCTCTTTGCTCAATAGCTCCTTCAAGGTAATGCTTGTCTCTCTATCCATTAACAGTAAACTTCATGTCCAAGTCTTTACCTTGCAGTTCTATGTGCCCATAGGGTGATACACTTGTAACCGTATATGTTCCTTTCCAACGAAATTTGAGTTTCCCAAGAAATAATCTGAGTCTAGAGTTGAAGAGCAAAACCTTCTGCTATAGTTCAAAGACTCTGGAAGAAATCTTTTTGTCATGCCACTTCTTGGCCCTTTCTTTATAAATCTTTGCATTCTCAAATGCAGTAAGTCAGAATTCATCCAACTCATTTAGCTGGAGCAACCCTTTCTCTCCTGTTGCCTTTGCATCCAGGTTCAGGACTTTGATTTCCCAGTAAGCCTCATGTTTCAGCTCCACTGGCAGGTGACACGCCTTCCCATACACTAATTGATATGGTGACGTTCCTATAGGGGTCTTAAAAGCTGTTCTGTATGCCCAGAGAGCATCATCAAGCTTTCTTGCCCAATCCTTCCTAGAGGTATTCACCGTTCTTTCCAGGATTCTCTTGAGTTCTATATTTGAGACCTCAGCTTGCCCATTTATCTGTAGGTGATATGGGGTGGCCACTTTATGGCGAACTCCATATCAGCTCAGTACAGAGTCAAGCTGTTATTGCAGAAATGAGTTCCTCCATCACTGATCAGTGTCTGAGGGATACCAAATCTGCTGAAGATATTCTTCTGAATAAACTTCATCACTTCTCTAGTGTCATTTGTGGGTGATGCAACTACCTCAACCCATTTAGACACGTAATCTACTGCCACAAGAATGTAAGTGTTTGAGTATGAAGGTGGGAAAGGACCCATGAAGTCTATACCCTATACATCAAATAGCTCAATCTCTAAAATTCCTTGATTAGGCATGTCATGACCATGAGGGAGATTGTCAGCCCTTTGGCAGCTGTCACAGTGACAGACAAACTCTCGGGAATCCTTATAGAGTGTGGGCCAGTAGAAACCACTTTGGAGGACTTTAGTGGCTGTTCGCTCTCCTCCAAAGTGTCCTCCATAATCGGAGCCATGGTAGTGCCATAGGATTTTGTGTGCCTCATCTTTAGGTACACAGCGTCAGATTATCCAATCCAAGAATCTCTTAAAGAGATATGGTTCATCCCACAAGTAGTATCTAGCATCATGAATGAGCTTTCGGGCTCGCTGCCTATTGTATTCCTTGGGGATGAATCTTATAGCTTTGTAGTTTGCAATGTCTGCAAACCAAGGTGTCGTCCGTATGGCAAAGAGTTGCTCATCTGGGAAGGTTTCAGATACCTCAGTAGAGGGAGAAGATGTCCCTTTTACTGGTTTAATCTGAGATAGGTGGTCAGGCACTTGATTCTCTAACACTTTTCTGTCTCTTATTTCTATATCAAATTCTTGCAGGAGTAATACCCATCTTATCAGCCTGGGTTTAGAATCTTGCTTGGTGAGTAGATATTTAGGAGCAGCATAGTCAGTGTAGATAATGACCTTAGATCCTATTAGATAAGATCTGAACTTATCAATAGCATAAACCACTGCAAGTAACTCCTTCTCTGAGGTAGTATAGTTCTTCTATGCGTCATTTAGAACACAATTGGCATAATAAATGACATGTAGAAGCTTGTCATGTCTCTGCCCTAGGACTGCGCCAATGGCATGCTCACTGGGGATACACATTAGTTCGAATGGTAAGTCCTAGTTGGGTGCAGAGATTACAGGCGCAGTGATATGCTTAGCTTTCAAAGTCTCAAAGGCCTGCAGACACTCTCGGTCAAAGACAAATGGAGTGTCGGTAGTCTGTAAGTTGCACACGGGTTTAGCAATTTTAGAAAAATTCTTAATAAACCTCCTGTAGAATCCTGCATGTCCAAGGAAACTTCTGATTCCCTTGACATTAGTGAGTGGTGGTAATCGCTCAATTACCTCCATCTTAGCTTGATCCACTTCTATCCCTTGTTCGAAATCCGATGCCCAAGGACAATTACTTCAGTCACCATAAAGTGACATTTCTCTCAATTTAAAACCAAATTTGTCTCTTGGCATTGTTTAAGAACTAGGACCAAATGGTCAAGGCAGGATTCAAATGAATTTTCTAAGATAGAGAAGTCATCCATGAATACTTCAAGGAACTTTTCCACCATATCAGAGTAGATGGAGAGCATACATCTCTGAAAGGTGGCAGGTATATTGCACAGGCCAAATGGCATCCGCCTATAGGCAAACACGGCATATGGGCATGTAAATGCTGTCTTTTCTTGATCCTGTGGATCCACTGCAATTTGATTGTAACCGGAATAGCCATCTAGGAAACAATAAAATGCGTGCCCTGCTAGTCTCTCTAGCATTTGATCTATGAATAGTAAAGGAAAATGATCCTTTATGGTAGCGTTATTGAGCCTTCTATAGTCGATGTACATACGCCACCCTGTAACTGTTCTTGTAGGAATCAGTTCATTCTTTTCATTATGAACCGTTGTCATGCCTCCTTTTTTGGGGACAACTTGGACAGGGCTCACCCAGGGGCTATCAGAAATGGGATAAATAATCCCAGCCTCCCATAATTTAGTGACTTCCTTTTGCACCACTTCCTTCATGGCTACATTCAGTTGCCTTTGTGGTTGTACCACTGGTTTAGCGTCATCCTCTAATAGGATCTTGTGCATGCATCAGGTCGGGCTAATGCCCTTAAGGTCACTTATTGTCCACCCAAGAGCTGTCTTGTGTGTCTTTAGCACTTGGATTAGTGTTCTTTTTTCCTGTGGTTCTAAAGTAGATCCTATAATCACAGGATAAGTATCCCCATCTCCAAGAAATGCATATTTCAAAGAGGATGGTAATGCCTTGAGGTCAAGTTTAGGAGGCTTGTTCTCCTCCTTAGGAGTTTTCAGAGGTTCCTTTATTTCCTCTGGCTCCTCTAACTCAGGCTGAGCATCATCAAAGATGTCGTTCAGCTCTTCCTCGAGTCCCTCAGCCATATTCATTTTTTTTCACCAGGGAATCAATGATATCAACACTCATGCATTCTTCAGGAGTGTCTGGATGCTACATGGCTTTCACCGCATTTAGTATGAACTCATCCTCATTGACTCTCAAGGTTACTTCCCCTTTTTGGACATCAATGAAGGATCTTCCTAGAATGAGGGTTGCACTCTTGTACTCATCCATTTCCAGAACCACAAAGTCCATAAGAAAAGCAAAAGGTCTAACCCTAACAATCATGTCCTCAATCACACCTGATAGAAGCTTTACAAAGCAATCAGCAAGTTGAAGACATATGCACGTTGGTTTAATTTCATGAGTTAAACAAAGTTTCTTTATTAAGGATGTAGGTATTAAGTTAATACTTGCTCCAAGATCACATAGGGTTGTCTTTGTGCAAGCATCTCCTAAGGTGCATGGTATCATAAAGCTCCCAAGATCTTTGAGTTTCTCTAGTAAGCTCTTTTGGATTATCGCACTGCATTCTTCAGTGAGAATGACTATTTCTGCCTCTCTCCAATCCTTCTTATGACTTAAGATGTCTTTCATGAACTTAGCATAAGAAGGTATCTGCTCAAGAGCCTCTGTAAAAGGGATCTTAATCTCAAGTGTCTTGAGATAATCCGCAAAACTGGCAAACTGTTTATCCTTTTCCGCTTGGCGGAGCTTCTGAGGATATGGAATCTTAACCCTATACTCATCAACGCCAGGAGTGGGCACCCCTTCTTGGCATTGAATGCCAATGTCATTCCCTATTGGACGTGCAACGTCCTCATAGGTGTCTTGAATAGTAGTCTGGTTGTTCTCTGTCAGCCTTTCTTCTTCTGGTCTCCTATTGCTATGAGGTTGAGTGTTTAATGTTTTCCCACTCCTTAGTTAGATCGCCTGACATTCATCTTTTATCTGCTTAGATAATTGCTGTCTTGTTTGACTCACCTGGGCTTCTACGTTTCTGTTAGAAGCCTGAGTTTCTCGCAAAGCCTCTTGCAAGTCCAGCAACTGCTGTGCAAGGGTATGTAGCTGCCGAGTCAATGGGCCATCTTATTCTGGAGGGTTAGACTCAGCAGATATTGCCTTAACCTCTCCTTTCATGAAAGTCTCATCAACTGAGTACAGATGCTAATTCATGGCAACTGTCTCAATAAGTTCATGGGCCTCTTCAATTGTCTTCCTCATATGTATAAAACCACCAGCAGAGTGGTCTAGAGACATCCTAGCCATGTTTGTGAGGCCATGATAGAAGATGTCTAATTGCGCTCATTCTGAAAACATTTCAGTGGGGCATTTCTGTAGCATTCTTTTATACCTCCTCCAGACATCATAAAGAGATTCATTATTGTTTTGCTTCAAGCTTTGGATGTCCAACCTTAACTGGGTCAATTTTTGTGGGGGAAAGTATTGATTTAGAAACTTGTCTACTAGCTGCTTCCATGTTTTCAAGCTAGATTTGGGTTGGTTATCTAACCACCTCTTTACTTAATATCTTACAGCAAAGAAAAAGAGTAGCAATCTGTAAACATCCTGATCTACTTCCTCAATGTGTACTGTGTCAGTAATTTGTAAAAAGTTTGCTAGGAACTCAGTAGGTTCTTCCTGTGGAAGTCCAGAGTACTAGCAGTTTTGCTGCACCAGAATAATGAGTTGATGATTGAGCTCAAAGTTACTTGCTCCAATGGGAGGTATACTAATACTTCTCCTATAGAAGTTAGGAATGGGGGCCATGTAGGACCCCAAAGTTCTTCTGAACTGTTCATTCTCATTTGGGTTCATGGTGCAAGAAAGGTAGGAGAAAGAAGTAAAGAGAAACTAGAATTAAATTATTTTTGTTTTTAGTTTTATTTATTAAATAAATTAAAAAATAAAAGCTTAATTAATTAAAAGGATTTGAAAATTAGAAGGTAGTTTTCGAAAAAGGAGAGAGAGGAATTAGTTAGGAAGTTTTGAAAAAGAAAAAAGAGAAAACAAGTAACTAATTAAGAAAGATTTGATTTTGAAATTTGAAATTTAAATTCTGAATTTTCAATTTTAAAATTTGAATTTTTAAAATTGAAATTGAATTAAGATAAGATAAGATTTTGAAGATTGAATCTTAAATTTTGAATTTTGAAAAAGATTTGATTTTTGAAAAAGATTTGATTTTGAAATTCAAATTTAAAACAAGATGAGATAGTGATTAAAATTTAATGAAAGATAACAAAAGATAAGATAAAGATTTGAAAAAGATTTGAATTTTAAAATTTTAAAAGAAAGATAAGATAGGAAAGAATCAAATTTAAAAAAATATTTGAAAAAATTTTAAAAAGATAAGATTTGAAATTTGAAATTAAGATAAGATAAGATAATGATTTGAAATTAAAATTTGAATTTTTTTTGAAATTTTCGAAAATATTAATTAAAGATGGAAAAGATATTTTTTATTTTTTTTTTGAATTAATGAAGAAAGAGAAAAACAACCAAAAGACACCAAACTTAAAATTTTTAGATCTACCACATTAAGTTTTCGAAAGTTGAAAGAGAAAAGCACTAAAAGACACCAAACTTAAAAATTTAAAGATCAAAACAAGAAAAGAAACAAGAACAACTTGAATACCAAGAAAGAACACAAAGAACAAATTTGAAAATTCAAAGGAAATAAAGAACACACAAAGGACATCAAACTCGAAAAATCTCCGGCAACGGCACCAAAACTTGGTGCACGAAATAAGAACTCGCACCACTGAACCAGCAAGTGCACTGGGTCGTCCAAGTAATACCTGAGGTGAGTCAGGGTCGATCCCACGGAGATTATTGTTGGTTTGAATCAAGCTATAGACACCTTGTAGATCTTAGTCAGGTGATTAGAAAAGATAGTTTGTTGAGAGAAACGCATAAAACAAGAATAGGGATGAAATTACGTAATTTGAGTGAAACCAGTGATAAGAGAACGGTTGAGGCTTCGAAGATGCTTTATTCTTCTGAATCAACCTTTCCTACTGTCTTCTCCAACTGTGAGTGATTCTTTCCATGATAGGCTGTAAGTGATCAACGCCGGTTTAATGGCCGCCAATCTTCCTCTCTTAGGCCGAACGCCAGGTTTAGTGTGTGCACAATTTGAATGAGGGTGAAGCTCCTGCCATTCCCTTGATGATCCTACTTAAAATGCCATAAATAAGGACAAATCTTCCGAATCAGAGAGTGCTATGCCTTTTGTTCTAGCCTCTACCACAAAGATCCTAATCTCCCCATATCTCGGCTGAAATGATGTCTTGAGAAGTCTCCAACGAAGTCGTGGATTAGTTGTCTAAGAGATGTATAGTCAAGCTTGTGGTTTAGTAATCTCCGATCAAGGACTCACACTGAACCCATGTAGAATGAGAATGATTGTCACGGATCATCTCATTCGTAAGGTTGAAGAACGAAGATACATCTTAGAATAAAGTCACACACGAATTGAATAGAACAGTAGTGCTTTTATTAATCCATGAACATTAGCAGAGCTCCTAAACAAAAGCGAAAATAGAAAATCGCGTCACACTCGTACGAATAAGCGTAAAACAGAATGGATAAGACCAAAAGAAGGATGAAAACATAATATATATATATATATATATATATATATATCAGAGTTCCAAAACACAAATATCAAGCTCCAGACATGACCTGCGAAGCTAAGACTGGCCAGAGTATATATATATATAACCCAAAATAAAACTCAAAATACAAAATAAGCACCTGTTTCTCTAAGCCAACCTCAAGGAGGGATAAAATACAAAATATACATGCGAAGATTCTATAAACATATATACATAGCCTAAAACAAAATATGATAGTCCAAAAGATAGTTCTTCACTTGTAAGGAAGGTCTCCAGATGCTCAACGTGGTGTTTATCGACCTGTATCTGAAAAACAACAAAAATATGTATGGAATGAGAACCGGGGGTTCTCAGTATAGTAAAAGTGCCACATAGTTAATATAAAAGGTCCCGGGAAATCTAAAAGCATTCCTAAAACTCCGACACTCAGATTTCAGCTTATAGATCCAACTAAACCAGAAATTAAGTAAGTTATCTAAAGTTTTCAAGTTCTAATTCTAACTTTAACTTAACACTTCACTTTCTGCCTCTTCCAATCCTCTTAATCCCCACTAGAACAACACCCCCTCACACCTCTGCTAAGAGGGGTTTCTCAGAAGACATACACATATAATTCAAGCAAGAAAAACACAGATAGAGGTGCAATTACAGCAAATAGAACAAGTTGCAGATAAGAAGAGTTAAACAGTTGAGCAAACCAAAACAATGCACACTCAAGCAAAACAAACAAATGCATATGATGTATGCCTGTCCTATGGTTGATGAGCTCATCTGTCGATTATGCAGCCAACCCAACATGTCCTAGTAGCTAACCATGGATAGAACACCAAACATAAAACAAGTGGGATAATGCCGCAACCCTTGCATCTTACCCACGTACCTGGAGCAGGGGACAACTTCAGCCTGCCTCTTACCTAGGTGGTGTTATAGTTCTCAACCTGAAGCAAGCAACGACAGAACTCAACTCTTACATCTTACCCGGAGTTTCGAACTCTTATCTGGAGCAAGTGACCAATGCCACTGTTTCTTACTCAGCTTTCTCAACATATACCCGGAGCGAGTGGACAACACCACTGCCTCTTACCCGATCACATATATCTCATTATTATTATAATTCATTCATATTCATTCAACAATTAGACTTAAAAATTAATTCTCATCATCCTTCATTCCTTATTATCACACCTCTCATTTCGTTCATCAATAATTCATACTCAAAACATAATTCATTTGTTTTTCCTAAATAAAGAAAACTTAAAACATAATCCTTTTCTTAATAACTCAAAATCAAATTATAAAATCCTTAATAATCCAAATCTTTCTTAATAACCACTCCAGAGGAAGCCTCCTATTTTCATAAAATTTTCGGCAGTATTTCCTCTAAAACTTGGACTTTTGCCACCCTTCAAGGGTCCCAACCACCCAACCAAACACCTCTCAGTCATTCAAATCATTCCTAGTATCAAATTATTTCAAAATCAAACCAATTTCATTATTAAAGTTTTTCTCAAAACCAACTAACTTCAATAGCAAATTATTTACAAAAACCGAACCACACATCATATACCATATACACAATCTATCAATAATTCATTCAGTTCATTCCAATCTTAAGGTCTTTTAGCCTAATTTTTCATGTGATATTAAACATTAACAACGAGAAACCAAAATCATACCTTGGCTGATTCCTCCTTAAGCTCGGAACACCTAAAAAACCTCTCCTTTCACAAGCTCGAAGCCTCCAAACATCAATTTCTCAAGCCTAATTATCCGGATTTCATTCAAAATCGCCCAATCTATTTCACACAATATCACTATAATCATTATAGAGCGCACTAATTTAATGATTCACAAGGGTATAATAGTTTCTTACCTTACCCATGGATCTATTAGACAAAACCCAGTGATTATCCGCTGCTAGAGTTCACCTAAACCATCAAAATCATTCAATTCCTCAATATCCAAATCCTAAAATCACAAAATTGAGGAGAGGGAAAACTGGGAGAGAAATTCTAATTTCTTAACACTTTGTTCAGATAGAATTGAACAGAATTCTGACACGAACATGTGGCCACTAATGGCTCGTCAATCAGAACTCTAGATTGAAAGTTATGGACGATTGAAATTCTTAGAGACGTTAGTGTTTGTAAATGTGATGCTCCCATTTCTTCAGTGCATCTCATGGGTAAAATGAAGGAGAAGGCTTCGTACGGGTGCTTTATAAGTTGGGCCTTAGGCCAGTTTGGGTCGGGTTCAACTGGTTCGGTCTGTTGGCCCAATTTTGGGTCAAAATCTTTAGAATTAGTGTCAAAATTCATATTTTAATTATTTCTACTTCAATAAACTATATATAATTTTCTAATTTATTTAAATAATAATTAATTTATTGGTTAATTATTTATTAATTCGCAGGTTTTACATCCTAGCTACCCCCCTAATAAAAATTTTTGCCCTCGAAAATTTCATCCACCACACGAGTACATGAGCGTAATCCTCCTTTTTAACTCAACGTATAGTAGTCCTCAGGTCATCCCAATCTGCGCGCGTCTGCTATCACACTCTGATTTATTTTTATCTAGAAATTTGGACATTCACCCCATACCGACTAAAATCTCCTTAAGCTTTACAATGCTCTAATGGCAATATCCCACGTGACACTCTTAAGTTTGGTGCTAAGTTTGGCATTTCCGATCCTAAGTTGTCACTTTCGCCTTAGGTATGAATAAAAGTAATGTTTTAACATCCTATTACGTAATTAAAATTCAGTTTTTGGGTTCACGATTATGTTCACCTCATCGTGTCCAACCGGCATCTTGAGTTTCTCTTTGTGGACAGTTCCAGGACGTATGCCCCGAAAGACCGCACTTATAGCATAAGTCCGACCCAAAATGACACGACCTATTTGGGTGATAGCCATATTTCTAACAATTTGAATCATCTGAAGTAGCCACTATCTGTTTTTCTCTACCACTTCCTTGGTGGTCATCATTCGTCCTGAAGTTATTCCGTCCTTGGAAAAATTGTTGTGTGTATCCTCTCCTCTTAAATTCTTGGCCCCTTAGTGCGAAACCCTGATAGTGCTGTGCTCCTTTTGGTGCAATTCCCGGCTATCATTCTTTATCGTAGCAGCCTTCTTTCACATTCTTCTGTAACCCTACTCTTGTTTACCATTTCCAAGAAAACACTGATCTCCATCGGGCCCACTGAACTCAAAATATCACTCCGGAGTCCTCCTTCATATTTTATGCATTTTCATTCTTTAAAATCTCCCAGAGCACCCTGACAAATCCTAGAGAACTGACATGATTCCTCAAATCGATTGGTGTATTCTGCCACTGACATAGGACCCTGCTTTAGCTGTAGCAACTCAAGCTCCTTCGTTGTCCTTACTGAGTTTGGGAAATGATGAGCGGATATTTTATACGCTTTTTGGTAGTGTTTTCATATAGTTTTTAGCATGTTTTATTCATTTTTTGTTATGTTTTTATTAATTTTTATTAAAAAATCACATTTTTGGAATTCACTATGGGTTTGTGTGTTTTTCTGTAATTTCAGGTATTTTCTGGCTGAAATTGAGGGACCTGAGCAAAAATCTTATTCAGAGGCTGAAAAAGGACTGCATGTGCTGTTGGATTCTGACCCTCCTGCACTCAAAATGGATTTTCTGGAGCTATAGAAGTCAAATTGGAGCACTCTCAATTGCTTTGGAAATTAAACATCTTGGGCTTTCCAGCAATATATAATAGTCCATACTTTGCCCGAGATTTGATGGCCCAAACTGGCGTCCAAACGCCAGCCAGAAACCTTTTTCTGGCGTAAAACGCCTGAACTGGCACTAGAACTGGAGTTAAACGTCCAAACTGCCACCAAAGCTGGTGTTTAACTCCAAGAATGGCCTATGCACGTGAAAGCTTTAAGGATCAGCCCAAACACTCACCAAGTGGACCCCAGAAGTAGATTTCTACACTATCTGCACTTAGTTACTCATTTTTTGTAAACCTAGATTACTAGTTTAATATAAAAACTACTTTTAGAGATTCATTCAGGACTTATGATATTTTTTACATTTCATATTGTATCTTCTACGGCATGAGCCTCTAAACTCCATAGCTGGGGGTGAGGAGCTCTGCTGTGTTTAAATGAATTAATGCAATTACTACTGTTTTCTATCCAATCACACTTGCTTCCGTTCTAAGATACTCACTCGTACTTCAATAGGATGAATGTGATGATCCGTGACAATCATCATCATTCTCAAACTTATAAACACGTGCTTGACAACCACTTCCGTTCCATCTGAGCTCAACGTAGTTATTGAGCGACAGCTTGAGCGCGTATCTCTTGGGTTTCTGATCCACGAGTTTGACTTGCCTCTCCTGACAACAGAGCATTCGAATCTGTAAGATTAGAACCTTTGTGGTAGAGGCTAGAACCAATTGGCAGCATTCCTGAGATCTAGAAAGTCTAAACCTTGTCTGTGGTATTCCGAGTAGGATCTGGGAAGGGATGACTATGACGCATTTCAAACTCACGAATGTTGGGCGCAGTGATAGTGTGCAAAAGGATAAAGAGATCCTATTCTGACACAAATGAGAACCAACAGATGATTATCCGTACAGAAACCATACCTGGACCATTTTCACTGAGAGGACAGATGGTAACCATTGACAATGGTGATCCACCAACATACAGCCTGCCATAGAAGGAGCTTTGCGCATTTGAGAGAGGAAGACAATAGAAAAGCAGAGATTCAGAAGACAGAGTATCTCTGAAACCTCAACATGTTCTCCATTATTGAATAACAAGTATCATTCATTTCATGCTCTTTTACTTTTTGCAACAAAATCCTTTTTATCATTAATCTCCTAACTAAGAGTTATAAGATAACCATAACTTGCTTCAAGTCGACAATCTCCGTGGGATCGACCCTTACTCAGGTAAGGTATTACTTGGATGACCCAGTGCACTTGCTGGTTAGTTGTGCGGAGTTGTGAAAAGTGTGATCAAAATTTCGTGCACCAAATTTTTGGCGCCGTTGCCGGGATTGTTCGAGTTTGGACAACTGACGGTTCATCTTGTTGCATAGATTAGGAATAATTTGTTTTTGTTGGTTTAGAGTTTTCTGTTTGAGTCTAGTTTCATATTTTAAGTTTGGTGTCCTTTGTGTTTTTGTTTTCTTAAAAATTTTCAAAATTAGTTCTTGGTGTTCATCTTAGCATTCAAAGTTTTCTTGTTGTTTCTTTGTTTTGATCTAAAAATTCTAAGTTTGGTGTCATTTTACTGTTTTTCTCTTTCCTCATTAAATTAAAAAAATATATCTTTTCCTTTATTTACTCATCATTTTCGAACTCATTAGGTTGACTTGGTCAAAATTTTTAAAATTTTGTAGTTTCTTGTTAGTCAAGTCAAGATTTCAATTTTTAAAATTTTATATTTTTAAATCTTTTTCAAAATAAAGTCTTTTTCAATTTTCTTTCTATATTTTTCGAAAATCTTTTATAAAAATTTTTCAAAATTCTTTTTTCTGTTTAAATTTTCAAACTACTTGTTCCAATTTTATTAGTTTGATTGAAAAATTTTAAGTTTGGTGTTTTCTAGTTAAGGAAATTTCAACCTTTAAAATTTTAAATCATATTTTTTTTCAAATCTTTTTCTTTTATTCTCTTACAAGTGTTGATCTTCTAGTATCTTTAATTTTAGGATACATCTTTTTCAAAATTATCTAACCACTTTTTCTCTCCTCTTAATTTTTGAAACTTACATTCAAATTTTTTATTTATTTTATTTTATTTTTTTTACTTTGGTATTCAAAAAAAACAAAATTTAAAAATATTTATTATTTATTTACAATTCAAATCACCTCCCTTTCTCCATCATGGACCTAAGCGGAAATGAACAGTCCAGAAGGACTCTGGGGTCTTATGCCAACCCCACTACTGCTTCATATGGAAGTAGTATCTGTATACCCTCCATCAGAGCCAGTAGTTTTGAGTTAAATCCTCAGCTCATTATCATGGTACAGCAAACTTGCCAGTATTCCAGTTTTCCACAGGAAGAACCTACTGAGTTTCTGGCACAGTTATTACAAATTGCTGACACAATACATGATAAGAAAGTGGATCAGGATGTCTACAGATTATTGCTATTTTCATTTGCTATAAAAGACCAAGCTAAGAGGTGGTTAAACAACCAACCCAAAGCCAGCATAAGAACATGGAAATAGTTATCAACCAAATTCCTGAATCAATATTCCCCCCCCCCCAAAAGGATGACACAGCTAAGACTGGACATCCAAAGCTTTAAACAAGAGGATAGTAAATCCCTTTATGATGCCTGGGAGAGATACAGAAAGATGCTAAGGAAATGCCCCTCTGAAATATTTTCAGAGTGGATGCAGTTAGACATCTTCTACTACGAGCTTACAGAAAAGGCCCAAATATCTCTAGACCACTCAGCTGGTGGATCTATACACATGATAAAGACAATTGAAGAGGCTCAAGAGCTCATAGATACGGTTGCTAGAAATCAACATCTGTATTTAAGTAGTGAGTCCTCCATGAAAGAAGAGGCTAAAACAGTATCCACTAAACTTAGTCCCCCAGAACAAGTTGCTAAATTCAATCAGCAATTATTTTCTATAACAAAATAGTTAGCAGAAATTAAAGAGATGCTACAAGAGACCAAAGATGCTAACCAGAATGTAAAAAAATAATTGAATCAGACAAAACAGCAGTTATCTAAACAGATAACAGAAGAATGCCAAGCTGTTCATTTAAGGAGTGGAAAGACATTAAATGCCTCAACTCAAAGCAGCAGGAAGCCAAGAAAGGAACATCTGACAGAGGATAACAAATTCACTGTCCAAAATCCCTCTGAGGAGAGTAAGAGCCCAGAGAGGAATGATTCTGGCATTCAAACACCAGAAAAGGGCAGCAACCAGGCGTTAAACGCCCATTCAGCAGCCAATTCTGGCATTCAAACGCCAGAATAAGGCAGCAACCTGGCGTTAAATGCCCAAAAGCACCCAGTTCTTGCATTCAAACGTCAATGAAGGATCAGACACCTGCAAGTGCTGATAACAACCCCCTTAAGCAGGCTTCTCCAACCACTTCTATAGGTAATAAACCTGCAGCAACTAAGGTTGAAGAATACAAAGCCAAGATGCCTTATCCTCAGAAACTCTGCCAAGTAGAGCAGGATAAATAATTTGCCCGCTTTGCAGAGTATCTTAGGACTCTTGACATAAAGATTCCGTTTGTAGAGGCACTTAAGCAAATACCCTCTTATGCTAAGTTCATGAAAGAGATCTTAAGTCATAAGAAGGATTGGAGAGAAACTGAAAAAGTTTTCCTCATTGAAGAATGCAGTGTAGTCATTCTGAAAAGCTTACCAGAGAAGCTTAAGGATCCCGGAAGCTTTATGATACCATGCACATTAGAAGGTGCTAGTACCAAGACGGCTCTGTGTGATCTTGGTGCAAGTATCAACCTGATACCTGCATCCACTATCAGAAAGCTGGGTTTGACTGAAGAAGTCAAACCAACCCGAATATGTCTCCAACTTGCTGATGGCTCTATTAAAATGCCATCAGGCGTAATTGAGGACATGATTGTCAAGGTTGGGCCATTTTCCTTTCCCACTGACTTTGTAGTGCTGGAAATTGAGGAACACAAGAGTGCAACTCTCATTCTAGGAAGACCTTTCCTAGCAACTAGACGAACTCTCATTGACATTCAAAAAGAGGAGGTAACCTTGAGAGTCAATGACGATGAGTTTAAGTTGAATGCTGTCAAAACTATGCAGCATCCAAACACATCAAAAGACTGCATGAGCATGGATAGTATTGACTCCCTGGTGGAAGAGGTCAATATGACTGAAAGTCTCGAATCAGAGCTAGAGGACATTTTTAAAGATGTTTAGCCTGATCTTGAGGAACCAGAGAAAATAGAAGAACCTCTGAAAACTCCTCAGGAAGAGGAGAAGCCTCCTAAGCCCGAGCTCAAACCACTACCACCATCCTTGAAATATGCATTTCTGGGAGAAGATGACACTTTTCTGGTAATCATAGGCTCTACTTTAGAGCCACAGGAAGAGCAAGCACTAATTCAGGTGCTAAGGACACACAAGACAGCTCTTGGGTGGTCCATAAGTGATCTTAAGGGCATTAGCCCAGCCAGATGCATGCACAAGATCCTATTAGAGGATGATGCTAAGCCAGTGGTTCAACCACAGAGGCGGCTTAATCCAGCCATGAAGGAGGTGGTGCAGAAAGAGGTCACTAAGTTACTAGAGGCTGGGATTATTTATCCTATTTCTGATAGCCCCTAGGTGAGCCCTGTCCAAGTTATCCCCAAGAAGGGAGTCTGGTGCGCGAAATTGTGATCACTACACAACTTTGCACAACTAACCAGCAAGTGCACTGGGTCGTCCAAGTAATAAACCTTACGCGAGTAAGGGTCGATCCCACGGAGATTGTTGGTATGAAGCAAGCTATGGTCACCTTGTAAATCTCAGTCAGGCAGACTCAAATGGGTATAGATGATGAATAAAACATAAAGATAAAGATAGAGATACTTATGTATATCATTGGTGAGAGCTTCAGATAAGCGTATGAAGATGCCTTCCCTTCCGTCTCTCTGCTTTCCTACTGTCTTCATCCAATCCTTCTTACTCCTTTCCATGGCAAGCTTATGCAAGGGTTTCACCGTTGTCAGTGGCTACCTCCCATCCTCTCAGTGAAAATGTTCCTATGCTCTGTCACAGCATATGACTAATCAGCTGTCGGTTCTCGGTCAGGCCGGAATAGAATCCAGCGATTCTTTTGCGTCTGTCACTAACGCCCCGCCTGCTAGGAGTTTGAAGCACGTCACAGTCATTCAATCATTGAATCCTACTCAGAATACCACAGACAAGGTTAGACCTTCCGGATTCTCTTGAATGCTACCATCAGTTCTCGCCTATACCACGAAGATTCCGGTTAAAGAATCCAAGAGATAAACACTAGAGCCTCGTATGCTTGTAGAACAAGAGTGGTTGTCAGTCACTTTGTTCATGAGTGAGAATGATGATGAGTGTCACGGATCATCACATTCATCAAGTTGAAGAACAAGTGATATCTTGGACAAAGAACAAGCGGAATTGAATAGAAGAACAATAGTAATTGCATTAATACTCGAGGTACAGCAGAGCTCCACACCTTAATCTATGGTGTGTAGAAACTCCACCGTTGAAAATACATAAGAACAAGGTCTAGGAATGGCCATGAGGCCAGCCCCCAAATGATCTAAGAACTAGATGTCCAAAGATGAAAAATACAATAGTAAAAGGTCCTACTTATAGGGAACTAGTAGCTTAGGGTGTACAGAGATGAGTAAATGACATAAAAATCCACTTCCGGGCCCACTTGGTGTGTGCTTGGGCTGAGCAATGAAGCATTTTCGTGTAGAGACTCTTCTTGGAGTTAAACGCCAGCTTTTATGCCAGTTTGGGCGTTTAACTCCCATTTAGGTGCCAGTTCCGGCGTTTAACGCTGGGATTTCTGAGGGTGACTTTGAACGCCGGTTTGGGCCATCAAATCTTGGGCAAAGTATGGACTATCATATATTGCTGGAAAGCCCAGGATGTATACTTTCCAACGCCGTTGAGAGCGCGCCAATTGGGCTTTTGTAGCTCCAGAAAATCCACTTCGAGTGCAGGGAGGTCAGAATCCAACAGCATCTGCAGTCCTTTTCAGTCTCTGGATCAGATTTTTGCTCAGGTCCCTCAATTTCAGCCAGAAAATACCTGAAAACACAGAAAAACACACAAACTCATAGTAAAGTCCAGAAAAGTGAATTTTAACTAAAAACTAATAAAAATATACTAAAAACTCAACTAAAACTACTAAAAACATACTAAAAATAATGCCAAAAAGCGTATAAATTATCCGCTCATCACAACACCAAACTTAAATTGTTGCTTGTCCTCAAGCAACTGAAAATCAAATAAGATAAAAAGAAGAGAATATACTATAGACTCCAAATTATCAATGAAACTTAGCTCCAAATTAGATGAGCGGGACTAGTAGCTTTTTGCCTCCGAACAGTTTTGGCATCTCACTTTATCCCTTGAAATTCAGAATGATTGGCTTCTTTAGGAACTCAGAATCCAGATAGTGTTATTGATTCTCTTAGTTAAGTATGATGATTCTTGAACACAGCTACTTTATGAGTCTTGGCCGTGGCTCAAAGCACTCTGTCTTCCAGTATTACCACCGGATACATACATGCCACAGACACATAATTGGGTGAACCTTTTCAGATTGTGACTCAGCTTTGCTAGAGTCCCCAATTAGAGGTGTCCAGGGTTCTTAAGCACACTCTTTTTGCCTTGGATCACAACTTTATTTCTTTCTTTTTCTTTTCTTTTTCTTTCTCCCCCTTTTTTTTCTTTTTCATTTTTCTCTTTCTCTTTTTTTTTTTGTATTCACTGCTTTTTCTTGCTTCAAGAATCATTTTTATGATTTTTCAGATCCTCAGTAACATGTCTCCTTTTTCATCATTCTTTCAAGAGCCAACAATTTTAACATTCATGAACAACAAATTCAAAAGACATATGCACTGTTCAAGCATACATTCAGAAAATAAAAAGTATTGTCACCACATCAAACTAATTAAGCTAGTTTTAAAGATGAATTTGAAATCCTGTACTTCTTGTTCTTTTGTGATAAAAACAGTTTTCTTTTAAGAAAGGTGATGGATTCATAGGACATTCATAACTTTAAGGCATAGACACTAAGACACTAATGATCATAAGACACAAAGATGGATAAACATAAGCATGATTTTCGAAAAATAGAAAAATAAAGAACAAGGAGATTAAAGAACGGGTCCACCTTAGTGATGGCGGCTTGTTCTTCCTTTTGAAGGTCTTATGGAGTGCTTGAGCTCCTTAATATCTCTTCCTTGCCTTTGTTGCTCCTCTCTCATGATTCTTTGATCTTCTCTAATTTCATGGAGGAGAATGGAGTGTTCTTGGTGCTCCACCCTTAGTTGTCCCATGTTGGAACTCAATTCTCCTAGGGAGGTGTTGATTTGCTCCCAATAGTTTTGTGGAGGAAAGTGCATCCCTTGAGGCATCTTAGGGACTTTATGAGGAGGAGGATCTCTTGTTTGCTCCATCCTTTTCTTAGTGATGGGCTTGAGGTCATGCCTTCTCAGTTGAACCGGCTTCCCTCTTGAATTTCTCTTCCATTGGGCGTCCTCTTCACAGATATCTATGAGGACTTGGTCCAACCTTTTGATCAAAAGTTGACCCTTCTTCATGGCCACAACTTCATAGAAGTGGTCTTGATGCACCCTTGAGATGAATCTCTCCATCTCTCATGACTCGGAGGTGAAAGCTTTTGCCTTCCCTTTCCTCTTTCTAGAGGTTTCTCCGGCCTTGGATGCCATAAATGGTTATGGAAAAACAAAAAGCAATGCTTTTACCACACCAAACTTAAAAGGTTTGCTCGTCCTCGAGCAAAAGAAGAAAGAAGAGAGTAGAAGAAGAAGAAATGAGGAAGAAGGGAATGGCTTTGTGTTCGGCCAAAGAGGGGGAGAAGTGGTGTGAATTTGAATGGTGAGGTAGGTGGGGTTTTATGAAGGATGGAGGTGAGTGGTGAAGAAAAGAGAGAGTGGTGGGGTTGGTGGGGATCCTGTGAGGTCCACGGATCCTTAGGTGTCAAGGAAAAGTCATCCCTGCACCAAATGGCATGCAAAAACGTGTTTTGAGCCAATCCTGGCATTAAACGCCGGGCTGGTGCCCATTTCTGGCGTTTAACGCCAGGTTCTTGCCCTTTCCTGGCGTTTAACGCCAGTCTGGTGCCCCTTTCTGGCGTTAAACGCCCAACTGCTACTCTTACTGGCGTTTAAACGCCAGCAAGGCCTTCCTCCAGGGTGTGCTATTTTTCTTCCTGTTTTTCATTCTGTTTTTGCTTTTTCAATTGATTATGTGACTTCTCATGATCATCAACCTACAAAATAAAATAAAATAGCAAAAGAAAATAGATAAAAGTATAACATTGGGTTGCCTCCCAACAAGCGCTTCTTTAATGTCAGTAGCTTGACAGTGGGCTCTCATGGAGCCTCACAGATACTCAGAGTATTGTTGGAACCTCCCAACACCAAACTTAGAGTTTGAATGTGGGGGTTCAACACCAAACTTAGAGTTTGGTTGTGGCCTCCCAACACCAAACTTAGAGTTTGACTGTGGGGGCTCTGCTTGACTCTGATTTGAGAGAAGCTCTTCATGCTTCCTCTCCATGGTGACAGAGGGGTATCCTTGAGCCTTAAACACAAAGGATTCTTCATTCACTTGAATGACCAGTTCACCTCTATCAACATCAATCACAGCCTTGGCTGTGGCTAGGAAGGGTCTGCCAAGGATGATGGTTTCATCCATGCACTTCCCAGTCTCTAGGACTATGAAATCAGCAGGGATGTAATGGTCTTCAATCTTCACCAAAACATCCTCTACAAGTCCATAAGCTTGTTTTCTTGAGTTGTCTGCCATCTCTAGTGAGATTCTTGCAGCTTGCACCTCAAAGATCCCTAGCTTCTCCATTACAGAGAGAGGCATGAGGTTTACACTTGACCCTAAGTCACACAGAGCCTTCTTGAAGGTCATGGTGCCTATGGTACAAGGTATGGAAAACTTCCCAGGATCTTGTCTCTTTTGAGGCAATTTCTGCCTAGACAAGTCATCTAGTTCTTTGGTGAGCAAAGGAGGTTCATCCTCCCAAGTCTCATTTCCAAATAACTTGTCATTTAGCTTCATGATTGCTCCAAAGTATTTAGCAACTTGCTCTTCAGTGACATACTCATCCTCTTCAGAGGAAGAATACTCATCAGAGCTCATGAATGGCAGAAGTAAGTCCAATGGAATCTCTATGGTCTCATTTTGAGCCTCAGATTCCCATGGTTCCTCTTTGGGGAACTCATTGGAGGTCAGTGCATGCCCACTGAGGTCTTCCTCAGTGGCGTTCACTTCCTCTCCTTCCTCTCCAAATTCGGCCATGTTGATGGCCTTGCACTCTCCTTTTGGATTTTCTTCTGTGTTGCTTGGGAGAGTACTAGGAGGGAGTTCAGTAATTTTCTTGCTCAGCTGTCCCACTTGTGTCTCCAAATTTCTAATGGAGGACCTTGTTTCAGTCATGAAACTTTGAGTGGTTTTGATTAGATCAGAGACCATGGTTGCTAAGTCAGAGGGGTTCTGCTTAGAATTCTCTGTCTGTTGCTGAGAAGATGATGGAAAAGGCTTGCCATTGCTAAACCTGTTTCTTCCACTATTATTGTTGTTGAAACCTTGTTGAGGTTTCTCTTGATTCTTCCATGAGAAATTTGGGTGATTTCTCCATGAAGAATTATAGGTGTTTCCATAGGGTTCTCCTAGGTAATTCACCTCTTCCATTGAAGGGTTCTCAGGATCATAAGCTTCTTCTTCAGATGAAGCATTGATGAGCGGATAATTTGTATGCTTTTTGGCATTGTTTTTAGTATGTTTTTAGTAGTTTTAGTTTAGTTTTTATTATATTTTTATTAGTTTTTAATTAAAATTCACTTTTCTGGACTTTACTATGAGTTTGTGTGTTTTTCTGTGATTTCAGGTATTTTCTGGCTGAAATTGAGGGACCTGAGCAAAAATCTGATTCAGAGACTGAAAAGGACTGCAGATGCTGTTGGATTCTGACCTCCCTGCACTCGAAGTGGATTTTCTGGAGCTACAAAAGTCCAATTGGCGCGCTCTCAACGGCGTTGGAAAGTAGACATCCTGGGCTTTCCAGCAATATATGATAGTCCATACTTTGCCCAAGATTTGATGGCCCAAACCGGCGTTCAAAGTCACCCTCAGAATTCCCAGCGTTAAACGCCCAAACTGGCACAAGAATGGGAGTTAAACGCCCAAACTGGCACCAAAACGGGAGTTAAACGCCAAGAAGAGTCTCTACACGAAAAATGCTTCATTGCTCAGCCCAAGCACACACCAAGTGGGCCCGGAAGTGGATTTTTATGTCATTTACTCATCTTTGTACACCTTAGGCTACTAGTTTCTATAAGTAGGACCTTTTACTATTGTATTTGACATCTAGGAATCTTTGGACATCTAGTTCTTAGATCATTGGGAGGCTGGCCTCACGGCCATGCCTAGACCTTGTTCTTATGTATTTTCAACGGTGGAGTTTCTACACACCATAGATTAAGGTGTGGAGCTCTGCTGTACCTCGAGTATTAATGCAATTACTATTGTTCTTCTATTCAATTCCGCTTGTTCTTTTACCAAGATATCACTTGTTCTTCAACTTGATGAAGGTGATGATTGACGCCCATCACCATTCTCACCCATGAACAAGGTGACTGACAACCATTCTTGTTCTACAAGCATCTGAGGCTTAGTGAATATCTCTTGGATTCTTCGGAATCTTCGTGGTATAGGCAGGACCTGATGGCGGCATTCAAGAGAATCCGGAAGGTCTAAACCTTGTCTGTGGTATTCTGAGTAGGATTCAATGATTGAATGACTGTGACGTGCTTCAAACCTGTAACCTACTGGGCGTTAGTGACAGACGCAAAAGAGTTATTCTATTCCGGTAGGGGAGGGAACCAAACCGGTGATTGGCAGCACTGTGACAGAGTGTGTGCATTAGCTTTCACTGCGCGGATGGGAGGTAGCTGCTGACAACAGTGAAACCCTACACGAGCTTGCCATGGAAAGGAGTAAGAAGGATTGGATGAAGGCAGTAGGAAAGCAGAGAGACGGAAGGGAAGGCATCTTCATACACTTGTCTGAAGCTCTTACACCAATGATATACATAAGTATCCCTATCCTTATCTTTTGTTATTTTCGTTCATCACCATTATACATTTGAGTCTGCCTGACTGAGATTTACAAGATGACCATAGCTTGCTTCATACCACCAATCTCCGTGGGATCGACCCTTACTCGCGTAAGGTATTACTTGGACGACCCAGTGCACTTGCTGGTTAGTTGTGCGAAGTTGTAGTGATCACAATTTCGTGCACCAAGTTTTTGGCGCCGTTGCCGGGGATTGTTCTTGTGTATGGACAACTGACGGTTCATCTTGTTGCTTAGATTAGGTATTATTTTTCTTCAAAGTTCTTAAGAATGAATTCTAGTGTTTCAAGGTGATGTTCTTATCATCACCAAAGCTGATTGATTCTCATCAATTTAGCTCTTGAATGCAATGTCCTGCTGAAGCTTTGCCGGCCATGTCTAATTCCTTTAGACTAAAGCTTTAGACTAACATTGCATGATTCCTGGAATTCTCATTAAGAATTTTGATACCTTTATTTTCCTTTTCACTTAATTTTCGAAAAAGCACAAAAAAAAAAAAATTACAAAATCATAAAATCCAAAAATATTTCTTGTTTGAGTCTAGAGTCTCATCTTAAGTTTGGTGTTAATTGCATGTTTCTGTTCTTCTTGCATTTTTCGAATTTTTTGCATGTGTCTTAATTAATCTTCAAGTTGTTCTTGATGATTTTCTTGTTTTGATCTTTGAATTCTATTGACTTGAGTGTTTTGTTGTTTCTCATATGCATTCTCATTTTGTTAGTGTCAGTAGTGTACAAACTGCTAAGTTTGGTGTCTTGCATGCATTGTTATTTGATTTTAATTGCATTTTGATTATCCTCATTATTAAAAATCCAAAATATTTTTAATTTGTGTCTTTTCAAGTCAATAATACAGAGAATTGAAGATTCGGAACATACTACAGAGGAATCACACAGAAAAAGCTGAGCATTCAAAAATGCCCAGTGAAGAAGACAGACTGGCGTTTAAACGCCAGCCAGGGTGCCTGGCTGGGCGTTTAACGCCCAAAAGGGTAGTAGTTTGGGCGTTAAACGCCAGAATGTGCACCATTCTGGGCGTTTAACGCCAGGATGGCAAAGGGGGAAGATTTTGTTTTCAAAATCAATTTTTTTTCAAGTTTTCAAAGTTTTTCAAAATCAAATCTTTTTCAAATCATATCTTTTCAATCAAATGTTTTCAAAATCAATTTCTTTCCTTTTTCAAAGATACTTACTAACAATTAATGATTTGATTGAACATTTTTTGCCTTTTCTGTTGAGGAAGGTTTTATGTTTGAATCATATCTTTTCTTGTTAGGCAAGTCATTAATTTTTAAAATCATATCTTTTAAAATTGTTTTCAAATCATATCTTTTAAAATTGTTTTCAAATCATATCTTTTCAATCACATCTTTTTAAAATTATTTTTAATGATCTCTTTCTCACTCTTGTTTTCGAAAATCAATTAAGTGTTTTTCAAAATGTTTTCAAAATCTTTTACTTAAATTTTCGAAAATTACTTCCCTTCTTCTCACATCCTTCTATTTTTGGACTAACTCTATTCCTTAATGCAAAATTCGAACTCCATCTTCTTTGATAAGTTCGAATTTTCTACTTCTGTCTTCCATTTTTCTTCCTCTGACACCTCAAGGAATCTCTATACTGTGACATAGAGGATTCCATATTTTCTTGTTCTCTTCTCTTTCATATGAGCAGGAACAAAGACAAAGGCATTCTTGTTGAAGCTGACCCTGAACCTGAAAGGACCTTGAAGCGAAAGCTAAGAGAAGCTAAGGCACAACTCTTTATTGAGGACCTAACCGAATTCTTCAAAGAAGAAGAACCCATGGCAGCCGAAAACAACAACAATGCCAACAATGCAAGGAAGGTGCTGGGTGACTTTACTGCACCTACTCCCAATTTCTATGGGAGAAGCATCTCTATCCCTGCCATTGGAGCAAACAACTTTGAGCTTAAGCCTCAATTAGTTTCTCTAATGCAACAGAATTGCAAGTTCCATGGACTTCCAATGGAAGATCCTCATCAGTTCTTAGCTGAATTCTTGCAAATCTGTGACACAGTCAAGACTAATGGGGTTAACCTTGAGGTCTATAGACTGATGCTATTCCCTTTTGCTGTAAGAGACAGAGCTAGAATATGGTTGGACTCTCAACCTAAAGAAAGCCTGGACTCTTGGGAAAAGCTAGTCAATGCCTTCTTGGCAAAGTTCTTTCCACCACAAAGATGGAGTAAGCTTAGAGTGGAAGTCCAAACCTTTAGACAGAAGGATGGAGAATCCCTCTATGAAGCTTGGGAAAGATACAAACAATTAATCAGAAAATGTCCTTCAGACATGCTTTCTGAATGGAGCATCATAGGTATTTTCTATGATGGTCTCTCTGAACTATCCAAGATGTCCTTGGATAGCTCTGCTGGAGGATCTCTTCATCTGAAGAAGACGCCTACAGAGGCTCAAGAGCTAATTGAAATGGTTGCAAATAACCAATTCATGTACACTTTTGAAAGGAATCCTGTGAACAATGGGACTAGTCAGAAGAAAGGAGTTCTTGAGATTGACACTCTGAACGCCATTTTGGCTCAGAATAAAATATTGACTCAACAAGTCAATTTGATTTCTCAAAGTCTGTCTGGAATGCAAAATGCACCAAGCAGTACTAAGGAGGCTTCATCTGAGGAAGAAGCTTATGATCCTGAGAACCCTTCAATGGAAGAGGTGAATTACCTAGGAGAACCCTATGGAAATACCTATAGTTCTTCATGGAGAAATCACCCAAATTTCTCATGGAAGAATCAAGAGAGACCTCAACAAGGTTTCAACAACAATAATGGTGGAAGAAATAGGCCTGGCAATAACAAGCCTTTTCCATCATCTTCTCAGCAACAGATAGAGAGTTCTAAGCAGAGTACTTCTGACTTAGCAACAATGGTCTCTGATCTAATCAAAACCACCCAAAGTTTCATGAATGAAACAAGGTCCTCCATCAGAAATTTGGAAGGACAAGTGGGACAGCTGAGCAAGAAAATTTCTGAACTCCCTCCTAGCACTCTCCCAAGTAATACAGAAGAAAATCCAAAAGGAGAGTGCAAAGCCATAACCATGGCCGAATATGGAGAGGAAAGAGAGGAAGTGGACGCCATTGAGGAAGACCCCAATGGGCGTGCACCAATCTCCTCTGAGTTCCTCAATGAGGAACAATGGGAATCTGAGGCTCAAAATGAGACCATAGAGATTCCATTGGACTTACTTCTGCCATTCATGAGCTCTGATGAGTATTCTTCCTCTGAAGAGGATGAGTATGTCACTGAAGAGCAAGTTGCTAAATACCTTGAAGCAATCATGAAGCTAAATGACAAGTTATTTGGAAATGAGACTTGGGAGGATGAACCACCTTTGCTCACCAAAGAACTGGATGACTTGTCTAGGCAGAAACTGCCTCAAAAGAGGCAGGATCCTGGGAAGTTTTCTATACCTTGTACCATAGGCACCATGACCTTCAAGAAGGCCTTGTGTGACTTAGGGTCAAGTGTAAACCTCATGCCCCTCTCTGTAATGGAGAAATTAGGGATCTTTGAGGTACAAGCTGCAAGAATCTCATTAGAGATGGCAGACAATTCAAGAAAACAAGCTCATGGACTTGTAGAGAATGTTTTGGTGAAGATTGAAGACCATTACATCCCTACTGACTTCATAGTCCTAGAGACTGGGAAGTGCATGGATGAATCCATCATCCTTGGCAGACCCTTCCTAGCCACAGCAAAGGCTGTGATTGATGTTGATGGAGGTGAACTGATCATTCAAGTGAATGAAGAATCCTATGTGTTTAAGGCTCAAGGATATCCCTCTGTCACCATGGAGAGAAAGCTTGAAGAGCTTCCCTCAAATCAGAGACAAATAGAGCCCCCACAGTCAAACTCTAAGTTTGGTGTTGGGAGGCCACAACCAAACTCTAAATTTGGTGTTGAACCCCCACATTCAAACTCTAAGTTTGGTGTTGGGAGGTTTCAACATTGCTCTGATCATTGTGAGGCTCCATGAGAGTCCTCTGTCAAGCTAATGACATTAAAGAAGCGCTTGTTGGGAGGCAACCCAATGTTTTATAATTAACTATTTCCTTTTGTTATTTTATCTTTTTTGTAGGTTGATGATCATAAGAAGTCACAAAATCCATTGAAAAAGCAAAAACAGAATGAAAAACAGGAAGAAAAATAGCACACCCTGGAGGAAGAACTCACTGGCGTTTAAACGCCAGTGAGGCTAGCAGTTGGGCGTTTAACGCCCAGTCTGGCACCATTCTGGGCGTTTAACGCCAGAAAGGGGCACCAGACTGGCGTTAAACGCCAGAAAAGGGCTAGAACCTGGCGTTAACGCCAGAAATGGGCACCAGCCCGGCGTTTAACGCCAGAAATGGCTCAAAACGTGGATTTTGATGCCATTTGGTGCAGGAATGACTTTTCCTTGACACCTCAGGATCTGTGGACCCCACAGGATCCCCACCAACCCCGCCACTCTCTCTCTTCTTCTTCACCCATTCACCAATCACCTCAACATCTCTTTCTCTTCACCACTCACATCCATCCTTCATAAACCACCACTTCTCCCCCTTTTTGGCCGAACCACAAAGCCATCTCCCTCTCCCCCATTTCTTCTTCTTCTACTCTCTTCTTTCTTCTTTTGCTCGAGGACGAGCAAACCTTTTAAGTTTGGTGTGGTAAAAGCATTGCTTTTTGTTTTTTCCATAACCATTTATGGCATCCAAAGCCGGTTCAACTGAGAAGGCATGACTCAAGCCCATCACTAAGAAGAAGATAGAGCAAACAAGAGACCCCTCTCATCAAGAAATCCCTGAGATACCTCAAGGGATGCACTTTCCTCCACAAGACTACTGGGAGCAAATTAACACCTCCTAGGAAAATTAAGTTCTAACATGGGACAACTAAGGGTGGAGCACCAAGAACATGCCATCCTCCTCCATGAAATTGGAGAAGATCAAAGGATCATGAGAGAGGAGCAACAAAGACAAGGAAGAGACATTGAGGAGCTCAAGCACTCCATAGGATCTTCAAGAGAAAGAAAGAGCCGCCATCACTAAGGTGGACCCGTTCTTTAATCTCCTTGTTCTTTGTTTTTCTGTTTTTCGAATTTTAGTGCTTTCTGTTTATCCATGTTTGTGTCTTATGATCATTAGTGTCTTAGTGTCCATGCCTTAAAGCTGTGAATATGAATCCATCACCTTTCTTAAATGAAAACTGTTTTTATCACAAAAGAAAAAGAAGTACAGGATTTCAAATTCATCTTTAAAACTAGCTTAATTAGTTTGATGTGGTGGCAACACTTTTGTTCTCTGAATGTATGCTTGAACAGTGCATATGTCTTTTGAATTTGTTGTTCATGAATGTTAAAGTTGTTGGCTCTTGAAAGAATGATGAAAAAGGAGACATGTTACTGAGGATCTGAAAAATCATAAAAAAATGATTCTTGAAGCAAGAAAAAGCAGTGAACACAAAAAAAAAAAAAAAAAAGAAGGAGAAAAACGAAAAAAAAAAGGGGAAGAAAAAGAAAAAGAAAGAAAAAGAAAGAAATAAAGTTGTGATCCAAGGCAATAAGAGTGTGCTTAAGAACCCTGGACACCTCTAATTGGGGACTCTAGCAAAGCTGGGTCACAATCTGAAAAGGTTCACCCAATTATGTGTCTGTGGCATGTATGTATCCGGTGGTAATACTGGAAGACAGAGTGCTTTGGGCCACAGCCAAGACTCAAAAAGTAGCTGTGTTCAAGAATCATCATACTTAACTAGGAGAATCAATAACACTATCTGGATTCTGAGTTCCTAAAGAAGCCAATCATTCTGAATTTCAGAGGATAAAGTGAGATGCCAAAACTGTTTGGAGGCAAAAAGCTACTAGTCCCGCTCATCTAATTTGGAGCTATGTTTCATTGATAATTTGGAGTCTATAGTATATTCTCTTCTTTTTATCTTATTTGATTTTCAGTTGCTTGGGGACAAGCAACAATTTAAGTTTGGTGTTGTGATGAGCGGATAATTTGTATGCTTTTTGGCATTGTTTTTAGTATGTTTTTAGTAGTTTTAGTTTAGTTTTTATTATATTTTTATTAGTTTTTAATTAAAATTCACTTTTCTGGACTTTACTATGAGTTTGTGTGTTTTTTTGTGATTTCAGGTATTTTCTGGCTGAAATTGAGGGACCTGAGCAAAAATCTGATTCAGAGACTGAAAAGGACTGCAGATGCTGTTGGATTCTGACCTCCCTGCACTCGAAGTGGATTTTCTGGAGCTACAGAAGCCCAATTGGCGCGCTCTCAACGGCGTTGGAAAGTAGACATCCTGGGCTTTCCAGCAATATATGATAGTCCATACTTTGCCCAAGATTTGATGGCCCAAACCGGTGTTCAAAGTCACCCTCAGAATTCCCAGCGTTAAACGCCCAAACTGGCACAAGAATGGGAGTTAAACGCCCAAACTGGCACCAAAACGGGAGTTAAACGCCAAGAAGAGTCTCTACACGAAAAATGCTTCATTGCTCAGCCCAAGCACACACCAAGTGGGCCCGGAAGTGGATTTTTATGTCATTTACTAATCTTTGTACACCTTAGGCTACTAGTTTCTATAAGTAGGACCTTTTACTATTGTATTTGACATCTAGGAATCTTTGGACATCTAGTTCTTAGATCATTGGGAGGCTGGCCTCACGGCCATGCCTAGACCTTGTTCTTATGTATTTTCAACGGTGGAGTTTCTACACACCATAGATTAAGGTGTGGAGCTCTGCTGTACCTCGAGTATTAATGCAATTACTATTGTTCTTCTATTCAATTCCGCTTGTTCTTTTACCAAGATATCACTTGTTCTTCAACTTGATGAAGGTGATGATTGACGCCCATCACCATTCTCACCCATGAACAAGGTGACTGACAACCATTCTTGTTCTACAAGCATCTGAGGCTTAGTGAATATCTCTTGGATTCTTCGGAATCTTCGTGGTATAGGCAGGACCTGATGGCGGCATTCAAGAGAATCCGGAAGGTCTAAACCTTGTCTGTGGTATTCTGAGTAGGATTCAATGATTGAATGACTGTGACGTGCTTCAAACCTGTAACCTACTGGGCGTTAGTGACAGACGCAAAAGAGTTATTCTATTCCGGTAGGGGAGGGAACCAAACCGGTGATTGGCAGCACTGTGACAGAGTGTGTGCATTAGCTTTCACTGCGCGGATGGGAGGTAGCTGCTGACAACAGTGAAACCCTACACGAGCTTGCCATGGAAAGGAGTAAGAAGGATTGGATGAAGGCAGTAGGAAAGCAGAGAGACGGAAGGGAAGGCATCTTCATACACTTGTCTGAAGCTCTTACACCAATGATATACATAAGTATCCCTATCCTTATCTTTTATGTTATTTTCGTTCATCACCATTATACATTTGAGTCTGCCTGACTGAGATTTACAAGATGACCATAGCTTGCTTCATACCACCAATCTCCGTGGGATCGACCCTTACTCGCGTAAGGTATTACTTGGACGACCCAGTGCACTTGCTGGTTAGTTGTGCGAAGTTATAGTGATCACAATTTCGTGCACCAAGCATCCTTAGTACTGCTTGGTGCATTTTGCATTCCAGACAGACTTTGAGAAATCAAATTGACTTATTGAGTCAATATCTTGTTCTGAGCCAAAATGGCATTTAGAGTATCAATCTCAAGAACTCCTTTCTTCTGATTAGTCCCATTGTTCACAGGATTCCTTTCAGAAGTGTACATGAATTGGTTATTTACAACCATTTCAATTAGCTCTTGAGCTTCTGTAGGCGTCTTCTTTAGATGAAGAGATCCTCCAGCAGAGCTATCCAAAGACATCTTGGATAGTTCAGAGAGACCATCATAGAAAATACCTATGATGCTCCATTCAGAAAGCATGTCAGAAGGACATTTTCTGATTAATTGTTTGTATCTTTCCCAAGCTTCATAGAGGGATTCTCCATCCTTCTGTCTGAAGGTTTGGACTTCCACTCTAAGCTTACTCAATTTTTGAGGTGGAAAGAACTTTGCCAAGAAGGCATTGACTAGCTTTTCCCAAGAGTCCAGGCTTTCTTTAGGTTGAGAGTCCAACCATATTCTAGCTCTGTCTCTTACAGCAAAAGGGAATAGCATCAGTCTGTAGACCTCAGGGTCAACCCCATTAGTCTTGACTGTGTCACAGATTTGCAAGAATTCAGCTAAAAACTGATGAGGATCTTCCAATGGAAGTCCATGGAACTTGCAATTCTGTTGCATTAGAGAAACTAATTGAGGCTTAAGCTCAAAGTTGTTTGCTCCAATGGCAGGGATAGAGATGCTTCTCCCATAGAAGTCGGGAGTAGGTGCAGTAAAGCCACCCAGCACCTTCCTTGCATTGTTGGCATTGTTGTTATTTTCGGCTGCCATGGGTTCTTCTTCTTTAAAGATTTCTGTTATGTCCTCTACAGAGAGTTGTGCCTTAGCTTCTCTTAGCTTTCGCTTCAAGGTCCTTTCAGGTTCAGGGTCAGCTTCAACAAGAATGCCTTTGTCTTTGTTCCTGCTCATATGAAAGAGAAGAGAACAAGAAAATGTGGAATCCTCTATGTCACAGTATAGAGATTCCTTGAGGTGTCAGAGGAAAAGAAAAATAGAAGTCAGAAGTAGAAAATTCGAACTTATCAAAGAAGATGGAGTTCGAGTTTTGCATTAAGGAATAGTGTTAGTCATAAATAGAAGGATGTGAGAGGAAAGGAAGTAATTTTCGAAAATTTGAGTAAGAGATTTTGAAAACATTTTGAAAAACACTAATTGATTTTTGAAAATAAAAGTGGGAAAGAAATCAAGTAATTTTTGAAAAAGATTTTTGAAATTAGAAATAAAAAAGATATGATTTGAAAACTATTTTGAAAAAGATGTGATTAAAAAGATATGATTGAAAAATTATGCTTTTAAAAAGATATGATTGAAAAGATATGATTTGAAAACAATTTTAAAAAGATTTGATTTTAAAAATTAATGACTTGCCTAACAAGAAAAGATACGATTCAAACATTAAACCTTTCTCAACAGAAAAGGCAACATACTTACAATGTTCAATCAAATCATTAATTGTTAGTAAGTATCTTTGAAAAAGGAAAGAAATTGATTTTGAAAACATTTGATTGAAAAGATATGATTTGAAAAAGATTTGATTTTGAAAAACTTTGAAAACTTGAAAAAAATTGATTTTGAAAACAAAATCCTCCCCCTGGTGCCATCCTGGCGTTAAACGCCCAGAATGGTGTACATTCTGGCGTTTAACGCCCAATGCACTACCCTTTTGGGCGTTAAACGCCCAACCAGGCACCCTGGCTGGCATTTAAACGCCAGTCTGTCCTTCTTCACTGGGCGTTTTGAACGCTCAGCTTTTTCTGTATAATTCCTCTGCAGTATGTTCTGAATCTTCAATTCTCTGCATTATTGACTTGAAAAGACACAAATTAAAAATATTTTTGGATTTTTAATAATGAGGAATAATCAAAATGCAACTAAAATCAAATAACAATGCATGCAAGACACCAAACTTAGCAGTTTGTATACTACTGACACTAACAAAATGAGAATGCATATGACAAACAACAGAAATACTCAAGTCAATAGAATTCAAAGATCAAAACAAGGAAATCATCAAGAACAACTTGAAGATTAATGAAGACACATGCATAAATTCGAAAAATGCAAGAAGAACAGAAACATGCAATTGACACCAAACTTCAAATGAGATACTAGACTTAAACAAGAAATATTTTTTGTTTTTATGATTTTGTAATTAATTTTTTTTGGTTTTTTTCGAAAATTAAGTGGAAAAGAAATAAAGGTATCAAAATTCTTAATGAGAATTCCAGGAATCATGCAATGTTAGTCTAAAGCTTTAGTCTAAAGGAATTAGACATAGCTAGCCAAGCTTCAGCAGGACATTGCATTCAAGAGCTAAATTGATAAGAATTAATCAGCTTTGGTGATGATAAGAACATCACCTTGAAACACTAGAATTCATTCTTAAGAACTCTGAAGAAAAAAAATACCTAATCTAAGCAACAAGATGAACCGTTAGTTGTCCATACTCGAACAATCCCCGGCAATGGCGCCAAAAACTTGGTGCGCGAAATTGTGATCACTACACAACTTTGCACAACTAACCAGCAAGTGCACTGGGTCGTCCAAGTAATAAACCTTACGCGAGTAAGGGTCGATCCCACGGAGATTGTTGGTATGAAGCAAGCTATGGTCACCTTGTAAATCTCAGTCAGGCAGACTCAAATGGGTATAGATGATGAATAAAACATAAAGATAAAGATAGAGATACTTATGTATATCATTGGTGAGAGCTTCAGATAAGCGTATGAAGATGCCTTCCTTTCCGTCTCTCTACTTTCCTACTGTCTTCATCCAATCCTTCTTACTCCTTTCCATGGCAAGCTTATGCAAGGGTTTCACCGTTGTCAGTGGCTACCTCCCATCCTCTCAGTGAAAATGTTCCTATGCTCTGTCACAGCATATGGCTAATCAGCTGTCGGTTCTCGGTCAGGCCGGAATAGAATCCAGCGATTCTTTTGCGTCTGTCACTAACGCCCCGCCTGCTAGGAGTTTGAAGCACGTCACAGTCATTCAATCATTGAATCCTACTCAGAATACCACAGACAAGGTTAGACCTTCCGGATTCTCTTGAATGCTGCCATCAGTTCTCGCCTATACCACGAAGATTCCGGTTAAAGAATCCAAGAGATAAACACTAGAGCCTCGTATGCTTGTAGAACAAGAGTGGTTGTCAGTCACTTTGTTCATGAGTGAGAATGATGATGAGTGTCACGGATCATAACATTCATCAAGTTGAAGAACAAGTGATATCTTGGACAAAGAACAAGCGGAATTGAATAGAAGAACAATAGTAATTGCATTAATACTCGAGGTACAGCAGAGCTCCACACCTTAATCTATGGTGTGTAGAAATTTCACCGTTGAAAATACATAAGAACAAGGTCTAGGCATGGCCATGAGGCCAGCCCCCAAATGATCTAAGAACTAGATGTCCAAAGATGAAAAATACAATAGTAAAAGGTCCTACTTATAGGGAACTAGTAGCTTAGGGTGTACAGAGATGAGTAAATGACATAAAAATCCACTTCCGGGCCCACATGGTGTGTGCTTGGGCTGAGCAATGAAGCATTTTCGTGTAGAGACTCTTCTTGGAGTTAAACGCCAGCTTTTATGCCAGTTTGGGCGTTTAACTCCCATTTAGGTGCCAGTTCCGGCGTTTAACGCTGGGATTTCTGAGGGTGACTTTGAACGCCGGTTTGGGCCATCAAATCTTGGGCAAAGTATGAACTATCATATATTGCTGGAAAGCCCAGGATGTCTACTTTCCAACGCCGTTGAGAGCGCGCCAATTGGGCTTCTGTAGCTCCAGAAAATCCACTTCGAGTGCAGGGAGGTCAGAATCCAACAGCATCTGCAGTCCTTTTCAGTCTCTGGATCAGATTTTTGCTCAGGTCCCTCAATTTCAGCCAGAAAATACCTGAAATCACAGAAAAACACACAAACTCATAGTAATGTCCAGAAAAGTGAATTTTAACTAAAAACTAATAAAAATATACTAAAAACTCAACTAAAACTACTAAAAACAATGCCAAAAAGCGTATAAATTATCCGCTCATCAGAGTCATAACAGTGGTTCATAATGAAAAGAATGAACTGGTTCCTACAAGAACAGTTACAAGGTTGCGTATGTGTATTGGCTATAGAAGGCTCAATACAGCCACCAGAAAAGATCATTTCCCTTTTTCATTCATAGACCAGATGCTAGAGAGACTAGCAGGTGATGCACGGAAACTTGTCTCTCAACAAATTTTTCTTCGGCAAGTATACCGAATTGTCGTCAAGTAAAAACTCACAATAGAGTGAGGTCAAATCCCACAGGGATTGATTGGTCAAGATACTTTAATTGGAGGAATGTTCTAGTTGAGCTAAGCAGAAGTTGAGTTGATAATTACAGAAAATTAAATAGCGGGAAAGCAAATGACAGAAAATGTAAATGCTGGAAATAAATGGCAGAATGTAAATTGCAGAAAGTAAATTGTAGAATCTTAAATGGGAATTTGGGGAGATGAACATAAAAGTAAATGACAGAAGGTAAAGAGAATGGGTAAGATTAGAAATGGGAGATTCATTGGGCTTAGGAGATGTTGCATTCTCCGGATCAAGTTAATTCTCATCTCTTCCTTAATCAATGCATTCATTGATCTCCTTGGCAATCTTAAGTGATTGGATCCCAATTCCTTGGCAACCCAATCTCTCTAAGCTTGAACAATTGCCCAATTCCTTGATTTAATTGCTCATGGGAAGAGATGAAGTATGGTCACTGATTATACCACATGTATTTCCAAATCAAAGTGTTGGTAGGATTATATGTCACTATATCCATCCAAATCCCAATTTGGTCCAACATGAGAAAACAATTCTAGCATGATCTCCTCATCCCTTTTCCAAGGCTCAGAGGAGATCCAATTATGGTGAGTTTCTTTTCCAAGACAACTAACCAATTGATTTAAGATCGAAAGCTTTCTAGTAAATCAAGAGAAAAGAAAGAGGAAGAAGAATGAAAACTATAATTGATCCATCAAATTACAACAGAGCTCCCTAACCTAATGAAAAGGGGTTTAGTTGTTCATAGCTCTAAAAATGGAAGATGATAGAGAAGAGTGCATTCTCCAGTAAACTAGATATTGCAGTAAAAGTAAATATATAGAATGTAGTTCCCAATAATGCCAAGCCTCCTTTCTAGTTCAAAACTACTTCCTATATATACTACTCTTCTGATATTCTAGTTAGCTCTTTAAGTCTTGGATATGGGCCCTTGATCTTTAGTTGAAGCGATTACAGTCTTCAGTGGGCTCAGCTTTGCTTGCAGAAAGAATGTGAGTCAGGCATGGTAGAACGTTAGTTAGGACGTTAGTGGCATTAACGTTAGGTGTAAACTTGGGTTTGAAAGCGTTAGTGATGATAACTTTGTCACTAACGTTCTAAACCAATTGATCCACGTTAACTTCAACGTTAGTGGTACTAACGTGACCACTAACGTAGCCTCTTAGTCCTTCGCAAGCGTTATTGACACTTACTTTTACCAATAACACTACTCCTTGTCCTTCTTTCCCACGTTAATGATCCACGTTAGTGTAACTAACGTGGCCCTTAACGTGGGCATGCCCAAGCTCGAGGTCGTTAGTGACACTCACCTTTGTCACTAACGCTTCAAAACGCCCCCTTCTTTCCACATTAGTGCCTCATGTTAATGGCATTAACGTGACCACTAACGTGGTTGTGCTTGCCATCTCCAACGTTAGTGACAAAGGTTAGTGTCACTAATGTTGGCCCATCATTCATTACTCCACGTTACCATTCATGTTAGTGGTCTTAACGTGATCACTAACGTAGGCAATCTAGGCCTGATCCAGCGTTAGTAACAAAGGTGAGTGTCACTAACGTTGGCGATCTCTTCTTTATTCCACGTTAGAGTTCACATTAATTGAATTAACGTGACTCTTAACGTGGCTATGTGTGGCCTTTTGGAACGTTAGTGGTGTTTACTTTTACCACTAACGATGGAGCTTCCCTTTCCTTCCACGTTAGTTCCCATGTTAATGTAACTAACGTGGCAACTAACGTGAGTTATGATGGCTTTCAAAGGCGTTATTGATGATAACTTTTCCACTAACGCTACAAGCTTGCTCCCATTCCATGTTAGTGGTCACGTTAGTGAGACTAACGTGGCGGCTAACGTGGCTCTTCTTTGCTTCCTTTGTCCTGAAATCAAACAAACAAGGTGCATCAAAGATCTGTTCCAAGTTATGACATCATGCATCATCAATTTTATCATTCAATTCATGCATAATTCTCATGAAATCATGTAAAGTTCACAATGTTTGCTTGAATCAAGATGTAAGTGTGTTTTTACCCAAAACTTGCTTATTTACTAAGAAAATGCATGAAACTACCTTAAAACAGTAAAGAAAAGGTCAGTGAAACTAGCCCAAATGCCCTGGCATCACAAAACCAAACTTAAAGCTTGCTTGTCCCTAAGCAAGTACTGAAGCATAAGAATAATGAATGAAAGAACAAGAGAAATAAGTCCTTATTATAGAAGTCAAGTTCTTGGTTTATAGGGTTTCATGCATTGCAACTTAGGTTCGTTTCTTTACTGGTTTTCAGGTCCATGTCATGCTCTTGAATACTCGCTCAATTGCATCCTATGAGATCCTTATTCATTGATCCCCCTTTCTTTTCAGGGTTTATTGCATTCTTCTAGGCTAAGTGCTTTGTGAGGGGGCGACTCTTTAAGATAAGCTTTCAGCCAACACTCCCGAACTAGTTGGTTCAAGGTGCTAGGTGTTGAGACACCCCTAAGGACTTACTCCCTCAAATCTCTCTCCCCCATACATGCACACCACAGGCATAAGGTTTGTTATTTTCTTTTCTTAAGGTCTTGGTGTCCAGCACCTCTTTGGGTTACTAAGTGTTTTGTAGCAAGGTTGCTCTTGATAGTGGATTTTCAGCTGATAATCCCGAGTTAGTTAACCCAAGTTACCAAGTGATGAAGCACTCCTGAGAACATTGAGAATACTACTGATGAGCGGATATTTTATACGCTTTTTGGGGGTAATTTCATGTAGATTTTAGTATGTTTTAATTGGTTTTTAGTAGAATATTATTGGTTTTTAGGCAAAAATTATATTTCTGGACTTTACTATGAGTTTGTATGTTTTTCTGTGATTTCAGGTATTTTCTGGCTGAAATTGAAGGAGCTGAGCAAAAATCTGAGTTAGGCTGAAAAAGGACTGCTGATGCTGTTAGATTCTGACCTCCCTGCACTCGAAATGAATTTTTTGGAGCTACAGGAGTCCAATTGGCGCTCTCTCAACGGCGTTGGAAAGTAGACATCCAGGGCTTTCCAGCAATATATAATAGTCTATACTTTGCGCGAAGATAGACGACGTAACTTGGCGTTGAACACCAAGTACATGCTGCTGTCTGGAGTTAAACGCCAGAAACACATCATGATCCGGAGTTGAACGCCCAAAACACGTCATAACTTGGAGTTCAACTCCAAGAAAAGCCTCTACTCGTGGATAGCTTTAGTCTCAGCCCCAGCACACACCAAGTGGGCCCCAGAAGTGGATTTCTGCACCAATTATCTTAGTTCACTCATATTCTGTAAACCTAGGTTACTAGTTTACTATTTAAACAACTTTTAGAGAATTATTTTGTACCTCATGACATTTTCAGATCTGAATTACATACTTTTTGACGGCATGAGTCTCTAAACTCCATTGTTGGGGGTGAGGAGCTCTGCAGCCTCTCGATGAATTAATACAATTCCTTTATTTTCCATTCAAACACGCTTGTTCTTATCTAAGATGTTCATTCGCGCTTAATTATGGAGAAGGTGATGATCCATGACACTCATCACCTTCCTCAATCCATGAACGTGTGCCTGACAACCACCTCCGTTCTACATCAGATTGAATGAGTATCTCTTAGATTCATTACTCAGAATCTTCGTGGTATAAGCCGGATTGATGGCGGCATTCATGAAAATCCGGAAAGTCTAAACCTTGTCTGTGGTATTTTGAGTAGGATTCTGGGATTGAATGACTGTGACGAGCTTCAAACTCCTGAAGGCTGGGCGTTAGTGACAAACGCAAAAGAATCAATGGATTCTATTCCAACCTGATTGAGAACCGATATATGATTAGCCGTGCTGTGACAGAGCATAGGAACGTTTTCACTGAGAGGATGGGAAGTAGCCATTGACAACGGTGACACCCTACATAGAGCTTGCCATGGAAGGGACTTTGCGTGTGGAAAAGGATTTCAAGGAAGAGTTGAAGTTCAGAGGACAAAGCATCTCCAAAACCCCAACATATTTCTCATTACTGCACAACAAGTAACGCTTTTATTCTCTTTTATTTTTCCAATCTAATAATTCCAACTGATAATTTTAATTAATATCCTGACTAAGAATAATAAGATAAACATAGCTTGATTCAAACCAATAATCTCCGTGGGATCGACCCTTACTCACGTAAGGTATTACTTGGACGACCCAGTGCACTTGCTGATTAGTTGTGCGGATCAAAAATTCGTGCACCAAGTTTTTGGCGCCGTTGCCGGGGATTATTCGAGTTTGAACAACTAAAGGTTTATTTTGTTGCTTAGATTAGGAAGAATTTATCCTCTCTTTTTACTAGAATTGCATCTTTTATTATCCCTTTTTAAAAAAAAAATTTCAAAAAAAATATTATTTTTCTTTATCAATTTTTACGTTTTTCGTGAGTTTAGTGCCTTGTTCTAAGTTTGGTGTCAATTACATATTTGATATTTTTCTTTAAAATTTTCGAACTTGTGTTCTTTGTTCTTCATTGATCTTCAAGTTGTTCTTGTTTATTTTTCTTGTTTGATCTTGAGTTTTTCTTGTTCTGTGTCTTTTCTTGTTTTTTTTTGTACTAATCCAAAGCATTAGTCTTCCAAAAAGAAATATACCTGCTCAGAACAATTGTTACCTTTTCTCCCAATTGGCTAGAGCATTGGTTTATATTCTTGATGATTGGGCACCAGTTCTTTTGAAAATCTTTTTCAAAAATAATTTTTTCTTTGATTGAATCTTGTGCCAAACTCTAAGTTTGGTGTTTTCTTGTTGATCTTTCTTTAATTTTCGAAAATTTGTCTTGGTTTTCTAAAAATTTTAAGTTTGGTGTTCTTTCTTTTGTTCTTGGTGTTCTTGTGAATCTTCAAGGTGTTCTTGAGTCTTTCTTGTGTTTTGATCTTAAAATTTTTAAGTTTGGTGTTCCTTGGTGTTTTCCCTCCAAAATTTTCGAAAATAAGGAACATTGGATCTAAAAATTTTAAATCTTGTGTCTTTTGCATATTTTTCTCTTTCATCATAAAATTCAAAATTCAAAAAAAAATATATACTTTCTAACTAATTTTGAACTACATTTTTCGAAAATTTTATATAAAAATTCAATTTTCAATTTCAAAATATTTCCAATTTCTTTTATTTATTTCGTTTTTATTTTATTTTATAAAAATTAATTTTCATAAAATAAATAATATCAACATACATATCATCTCTTTTATTCCATCATGGAATTAAGTAGGAATGAACAGTCCAGGAGGACTCTGGGGTCATATGCTAACCCCACTACTGCTTCATATGGGAGTAGTATCTGTATACCCTCCATTGGAGTTAGTAGCTTTGAGTTGAATCCTCAGCTCATTATCATGGTGCAGCAAAACTGCCAGTATTCTGGTCTTCCACATGAAGAACCTACAGAGTTTCTGGCACAATTTTTACAAATTGCTGACACAGTACATGATAAAGAAGTAGATCAGGATGTCTACAGATTATTACTGTTTCCATTTGCGGTAAAAGATCAAGCTAAGAGGTGGTTAAATAACCAGCCTAAGAACAGCATAAAAACATGGAAACAGCTGTCAGAAAAATTCCTGAATCACTATTTCCCTCCAAAATGGATGACACAGCTAAGGCTAAGCATCCAAGGCTTCAAACAAGGAGATAATGAATCCCTTTATGATGCCTGGGAAAGATACAGAGAGATGCTAAGAAAATGCCCCTCTGAAATATTTTCAGAATGGGTGCAATTAGACATCTTCTACTATGGGCTTACAGAAAAAGCTCAGATTTCTCTAGACCACTCAGCTGGTGGATCTATACATATGAGAAAAACAATTGAAGAAGCTCAAGAGCTTATTGATACAGTTGCCAGAAATCAGCATCTGTACCTAAGCAGTGAATCTTCCATGAAAGAAGAGGCTAAAACAGTAACTGCTGAACTCAGTCCGATGGATCAGGCTAATGAATTCAATCAGCAATTAGACTTTCTAACTCAGCAGCTAGCCGAATTCAAGGAAATATTACAGGAAACAAGAATGGCTAACAGGAATATGGAAGTACAGTTAAAGTAGACAGAAAAACAACTATCAAAACAAATAACAGAAGAATGCCAAGCAGTTCAACTAAGAAGTGGGAAAACATTAAATACCTCACTTCAAAACAGCAGGAAGCCAAGAAATGAACAAATGGCTACTCAAAATCCCTCTAAGGACAATCAGAGCCCAGAGAGGAATAATGCTGGTGCTGAACGCCCAGCCCATGCTCATTCCTGGCGTTCAACGCCAGAAACAAGCATGAATCCGGCGTTGAACGCCCAAAGGGAGCATAGTTCTGGCGTTCAGACGCCAGTAACAAATGGGGAGGTGGCGTCTAACGCCACTCCAGCTTCCACCCTTGGCATTCAAATGCCAGTGGGGGCTCAGTCACATACAAGTGCTGATGACAACCCTTCTAAAAAGGCTTCCCAATCCACTTCTGTAGGTAATAAACCTGCAGCAACTAAGGTTGAGGAATATGATGCAATTGCATATTTGCTATATTAGTTAGTTAGTTTAGTTGGTTTTAGCTTACTTTCACTCATTTTCTCTAAATAAACGAGTCCTTTTATGAGTTTTGTTTCCATGCATGATGATATCAAGGAACATGTTAATTCTAGCCAAATTCATGCAAATGATTTAAGGAATGCATATATGAATGAGTATGAATGAATCTCATGAAATTTATTGCTTGAATTGGTAAGACTTTGAAGCTATCTCCCTTGTTGATGATAGGTGATGAAACAAGGAAGCATGGAAGCAAGAAGGAGGCAACCAAGGCAAGGAGTTGGCGTTGCCAACTTGGGATTGGCGTTGCCAACTCCACAACACAAGGCAAGCTTGGTCCTGGAGGCAACCAAGGCAAGAAGTTGGCGTTGCCAACTTGGGATTGGCGTTGCCAACTCCACAACACAAGGCAAGCTTGGTCCTGGAGGCAACCAAGGCAAGAAGTTGGCGTTGCCAACTTGAGATTGGCGTTGCCAACGCCACACACAACCACACCAAGCAAGCTTGGCAACCCTGGAAGTAAAGTTGGCGTTGCCAACTCTAGAACCAAGTTGCCAACGCTCACACACAAGGAACTTGGCCCTGGAAGCAAGGTTGGCGTTGCCAACTCTAGAACCAAGTTGCCAACGCCACACAACCAAGCAACAAATGGAGCCCTGAAGAAAAGGAGCTGGCGTTGCCAACTCAAGAATGGCGTTGCCAACGCCACACAAGAAAGCTTGGCTAGGCACCAAGTTTTGGCACCAACCAGGCTGCCAAACGCCCAATGGCGCACCAACCAGGCTGCCAAACGCCCAATGGCGCACCAACCAGGCTGCTAAACGCCCAATGGCGCACCAACCGCGTTCCAAACTCCCAAATGCCGCACCACTCACGTTGCCAACGCTAGATGGGCGTTGCCAACGCCAACTTACCAAAACAAGGCAGCCTGAACATGTCCACTTCAATGGAAGATATCTTGAGCTACAGAGATCCAAATTGAGTACTTCCAGTTGCGTTGGAAAGCTAACATTCAGAGCTTTCCAACCATATATAATAGTCCATGGTGGAGCACAAGATTGAAGCCAAACCAGAGTCATCTTTAGGCCCTAAAAACAAGAACATGAAATGAAATTCAAGGGAGCTAGAGATGATCCTTGGATGTGGGATCGAGCACGTTGCCAACGTGCACAAAGGGGGCGTGTTTTGCAACAACGCCAGCCTCAAGTCCTTGCCTTGGGAGAGTGATGCTCGAGCACGTTGCTAACTTGGGGTTGAGGGTGCGTTATTCACAACAACTTGGCAACAACTTGGCAGCTTGACCTTACCTTCTTTGAGGAGCCATAACTTGAGCTAGGAAAGTCCAATTGAGGTGATTCCAATGGCATTAGAAAATAGACATCAAGAGCTTTCCAATGATGTATAATAGTCCATATTGAAGCTGAAGGTTGACACTCAAATTCTGGGCTACATTTAGCATGAAAGTAAGGCCAAAAAGAGAAAGAGCAAGTTGTTTGCAACAACTTGGGCTAGCAACGCCCAAGTCTCAAGCTCACTTCCAGGAAAATACCATGCACGTTGCCAACGTGCATTAAGCCTAGAGTTGTTGCCAATAACGCCCCTCAATGGGCCAGAATGGTTGCCAACTTGCTCTGCTTCCCCTATTCATCACAAAGGCCAAAACTTCTTCAATTGAACCAAGAATGCAACAATGAGAAAGCCCACATTGCTAACCCAAATTGAAGATCTCTGAAGAAGTTTTGGGAGTAGTATAAATAGAAGAGATTGGTGTACTTGTAGGGGACTTTTTACACTTTTTTTTGACACTTAGAACTTTTTCATACTTTTTAGCACTTTTACTTAGCTTTTGCTAGTACTTCCGGGAGAATACCCGGAAAGCTCATTTTGGGTTTTTCTATTGGAACTTTTCTTCTTCATTTTTCAAGCTTTAAGCATTTCATTATTCTTCTTCTTCTTCCTTTACATTTAGTTTAATTTTTGTTTATGGCAATTATGGTTGAAATTGGAGCAGTGACTCACTAAACCCCACTTTCATTAGGGGGAGGAGCTCTGTTTGTTGGAATGGATTGATGAACCCATCTTTCCTCCTCAATTCTAGTGGTTGATCTAAAGAGGGAACTCTTGCTCTTCATAGATTCAACCACCATCGAGAGAGGGGTTAATCTACATGAATTATGTGGTGAATTTGAGGAATGAACCACATAATTCAGTTTAGAGTTCATCCTTTCATGATTTCTTTAATCAATATACATTGGTTAGTATGTGAGATGTAACTCTCCTTGGTTGAGATTATAGAAATTATGTGGCTGGATAATATATGAGCTTCATCTCTTCTCATGAACAATTATATCACGAGAGTGGCAATTGGCGATGTTGAGAGAGATTGAATCACCAAGAGATTGGGGTTCAATCACCCACTTGCCATAGATCTATACCCATGATTGAGAGGAATTTGACTAACATCAATTCATGAAAACTAACATCTCTGATCCCTAATGATCTTCTCTACCATCAATTCTTATTTCTTTTGCTTATTAGTTGTTTGAATACCCATCACCCCATCTCCCTTTACATTCTTGCAATTTATTTTTCTTGTCATCTACATTCTGTCTCTTTATTTCTTGCTCTTGCTCTTATGCTCTTTAAATTTCTGCAACCTTTAATTCCTAGCAATTTATCTTTGATGTCATTTAAGTATCTTGCACTTTAAGTTTCCGTCATTTACTTCCATTTTATTTCTATTGTCCTGTTTTTAAATTCCTTGCAATTTACATTCCTGCACTTATGTTCAAAAGTTACATTAATCACAAAATCAAAATCTCATTTGCTTAACTAAGTCTACTATTTAACTAAAGTTGCTCAATCTACCAATCCTCGTGGGATCGACCTCACTCCTAGTGAGTCTTACTACTTGATACGATCCGGTATACTTGCCGGTTCTACGTGAAATCTAATTTTTACGTATCAAGTTTTTGGCGCCGTTGCCGGGGATTGGAAAGATTGACAATGATTAAGTGAAAGGTGGTTTAGATTAAGCATTTTTTTTTATTGTGTTTTTGTTAAGCCCACTAACTGTTTGATACTTTGTTTCACTAACTCCAATTCCACTCTAGTTCTAGAATATTTCACTTGTGATTTTGATTCTGTTTGTGTATGTCAGGAACAAGTAGACGTGATATTGAGGACGAGAGAACCCGCCGAAGGTTAAGGAGAGCAGAAAGAGGAAAGTTCATAGTTGGTGAAGAAGGGTCAGAGGAATCAGAGGGAGAAGATCAAGTCATGGAGGATGAGATGCACAACCCTCCTGGAGGGGTCAACAATAATGGTGGACACGCTAGAAGGGTGTTATCCTCATATACTATCCCTGATCCAAGACATTGTGGGAGCAGCATTGCTACACCAAATGTTCAGGCCAATAACTTTGAGCTAAAACCTCAGCTCATCACTTTGGTACAGAACAATTGCTCTTATGGAGGGGGACCTCTTGAAGACCCAAATCAACATCTCTCTGTTTTTCTGAGGATATGCAATACAGTGAAGACAAATGGAGTGCATCCAGATGTCTACAAGTTGTTGCTATTTCCATTCTCTTTGAGGGACAAAGCCACTCAATGGCTAGAGTCATTCCCCAAGGAAAGCCTCAATGATTGGAATGAAGTGATGAGAAGATTTCTAGCAAAGTTCTACCCACCTCAAAAGATCATCAAGTTGAAGACAGAGGTTCAGACTTTTAGGCAAATGGATGGGGAGTCATTATATGAAACCTGGGAAAGGTACAAGGCACTAATGAGAAGATGCCCACCTGACATGTTTAGTGATTGGGTCAAACTCCAAAACTTCTATGAAGGCCTAAATCCAGAAGCAAGGAAGGGACTAGATTACTCATCAGGAGGATCACTCAACATGATGAAAACTGCTGAGGAGGCTCAAGACCTCATTGAGATTGTGGCAAACAATCAATATTATTACTCATCAGAGAGGCAGCATAATCCGACCCCAAAGAAAGGTGTAATGGAGCTCGAAGGTGTTGATGCTATCTTGGCACAAAACAAGTTAATGCACCAACAAATCCAACAACAAATGGAGATGATAACAAAGAGAATGGATGGTATGCAACTTGCATCAGTGAACACAACAAATCAACCATCACTTGAATGGGGCCAAGGTGAAGGGACCACGGTTGAACAACCACAAGAACAAGTTCAATACATGCAGAATACTTCAAATTCTCAGGAGGAATTCCATGGTGATACATACAACTCATCTTGGAAGAATCATCCCAATTTAAAGTGGGGAGAAAACCATTGGCAAAAGAACAACAACCACAATCACACCCGTACCACAAACAACCAAAATCACCATGCCACCAACACTAACCAATATAGAAAAACACAAAACACATATCAACACCCTCACAATAACTCACAAACTCACCAAAATAACTTCCCTGCACCAACATCCAACACACAGAATTACCACATTAATCCACCCAACAACTTCCAACAACAATCACCCCCCATCATACCCCCAATTGACCATCATGAGACTAGAATTGCAAATATTGAAGCAACCTTGCAAGCACTTGCTCAAACCACTCAAGCCTTAGCTAAGGGACACAAGGAACATGAGGTCATCATGAAGAATATTGAGAGACAAGTGGGACAATTGGCCAAACAAGCCGAGAAACCAACCAATGTTCTCCCAAGTGACACAATACCCAACCCAAGAGACACAGAAAAAGCCATAAAATGGGAGGAGTGTAAAGCAATCACCCTGAGAAGTGGGAAGAAAGTGGAGACAGAAGCCATTACTCAGGAAGAGCACATCAAAGAAGGCTTAAAAGAAGAGGTGAAGGAACAAAAGCAGGAGCAAGAAACCTATACACAAAGTGATAAATTAGCTAAGAAGGAGGCAGTGAAAGCATACCAACCAATGCTCCCATACCCTCAAAGGTTTAAAGAAGAGAACAAAGAGAAGCAATATTCCAAATTCTTGGAAATATTCAAGACACTACACATCAACATCCCCTTCATTGAAGCACTTGAACAAATGCCCCTATATGCTAAGTTCATGAAGGAATTGTTAACAAAGAAAAGATCCTTGAAAGAGGGACAAACGGTTGTGATGACCAGGGAGTGTAGTGCCATCATCCAGAAAAAGTTGCCAAAGAAGATGAAAGACCCAGGGAGCTTTCACATCCCCTGCACAATAGGCAACATGATGATTGAGAGAGCATTTTGTGATCTTGGTGCAAGCATAAATCTGATGCCTTTATCTTTGATGAGGAAGCTTCAGATTCATGAATTGAAACCTACAAAGATAGCCCTTCAAATGGCGGATAAATCTATTCAGCAAGCACTCGGGGTTGTAGAGAATGTATTAGTAAAGGTGGACAAATTTTTCCTCCCAGTTGACTTTGTCATCCTAGACATAGAGGAAGATGACAACACTCCCATTATTCTAGGGAGGCCCTTTTTAGCCACTGCCAGGGCATTGATAGATGTCGAAAAAGGAGAATTAATGCTAAGGGTGCATGATGAGCATATAGTGTTCCATGTCTTCAAGAATTTGCAAGACTCCACCCAAGAGGAAGAGTGTATGAAGATTGATTCCATAGATCCAAACTTGAAAGAGGCACCTGATGAGGCACTTCCAAGCTCATGCTGAAAAGAAAATGAAGAGGTGGAGGTGCTGCAACAAGCTCAAAGAATAGAGGAGAAGCTGCAATCAAAGTCAGCATTTAAGATTCATAGCAAGGACAGTCCAAAAATTGAGATCCCAAAACCTGAACTATCTCCTGGAAAAGAAGAGAGTCCCAAGAAGAAAATGCCAAGAGGATGGAGAAACAAGAAAATCCCCACTGAAGACTTCTCACCAGGGGATAAAGTGATGCCAACTTACCAACCAATAGAGACATCTCCACACTTTTCTGGATACTACACAGTGAACAAAATCCTCTCACTTGAACATGTGGAAATCATCAAGAATGATACTGGAAGGAAGCTCACGGTGAGAGGGGAAGGATTAAGGCACTATGATCATCATCCGCCCTAAAGAGGGACAACCGTCAAGCTAATGACGATAAAAAAGCGCTTGTTGGGAGGCAACCCAACCAAAGGTAGTCTTCTTTTTCTTAGTTAATTCAATAAAAGAGTTAAGTATATTTATCTGCATTGCAAGGAGCTAAGTTTGGTGTTACACACCAACATAATTCAAAGGTGAATGTGAGGTGCTAAGTTTGGTGTTCCACCAAAAAGTTTCATTAAAGACACATTTTAACCCTTTGCATGATTAGTCACTAGCTCCAAACAATCAGAAAAATTACTTAACAATTGCTACTTTTAATTTAGATTTTATTTCCTTAATTGTTATCTTTAATTTTGCTTACTTGAAACACATGTGCTACTAATGTTTCATTGTGTAAGACATTCATGATCTATCTTAGCCCCATAGCCACGGTTCTAATTGTTGCTTGAGGACAAGCAATCATTCTAAGTTTGGTGTGGGAAGGGAAAGAAAAGGAGGAAAAGGACAACAATAGAGAAGATAAATTACAAGGTTGTAAAGTTCTTTTTTTCTCTCATTTGTTTCCAGCACTTTAAATTGCATGATTGTCTTATTACCTTCTCTGTATACATGTGAGATATGAATGGGCATAGTTTGATTTCTAAATTGCAATATGCTGCTGTGGCATTATGACTACCAACTTGAGTTTTGTGAATTCAAAAGCAAAAAAAGGCATCATGATCATAAACAAACAAGGAATTAAAGAAGAACTTGGCATGTGCATACAAGTATTGGAAGGCTAGTATGTTTGATTGTTGCTCAATTGCATTAGATTTGATTTAATTGAAGTTTTCATCTAGGACATTTTGTGAAATCTTTTGAAATCATGAAAACCTTGAAAAAAAAAAGAGGCAAAGAAAAGAAAAAGGGAAAGAATGAGAAAGTTGAAGGCTCTGAGTACCAATGACAATTCCATTGTTAAGTACTTGTGGTGTTTATGTATCAAGTAAAATGCTTGAAAACAAAACACTTAGAAGTCAAGGCTAGGCTCAAGTGCAAAAGCACTCCCTCAAAGCTCAAGGCTCTGAGCATCAATGATTAGAGAGTCAAGAAAAGAAATAAATGTGCTTAATGAAGTCCTCTAATTAAATGCTTGTGGTGCTTATGTATCAAGTGGTAATACTTGAAAACAAAGCATTTAGAGTCGTAGTTTTGTTATCAACTCATGGGGCAAAGCACCCAAAAGAGAAGCTAATAAGAAAAATCAAAAGCTTGTTTCAAGGAAGAAATATAAGAAAAAGATTTCATAAATTGAGCTAGATAGAAGCATCAATCATTTACATTTCTTTTGTGATTGTAGCATGCTTAGAAAACTAGCTTACCATGAACATTGAGTTGCTATTCTTCTTACCTTGGATTGTCAATCTCTATTGCATGATTCTTTTCTTGCTTGAGGACAAGCAAGGTTTAAGTTTGGTGTTGTGATGCAATTGCATATTTGCTATATTAGTTAGTTAGTTTAGTTGGTTTTAGCTTACTTTCACTCATTTTCTCTAAATAAACGAGTCCTTTTATGAGTTTTGTTTCCATGCATGATGATATCAAGGAACATGTTAATTCTAGCCAAATTCATGCAAATGATTTAAGGAATGCATATATGAATGAGTATGAATGAATCTCATGAAATTTATTGCTTGAATTGGTAAGACTTTGAAGCTATCTCCCTTGTTGATGATAGGTGATGAAACAAGGAAGCATGGAAGCAAGAAGGAGGCAACCAAGGCAAGGAGTTGGCGTTGCCAACTTGGGATTGGCGTTGCCAACTCCACAACACAAGGCAAGCTTGGTCCTGGAGGCAACCAAGGCAAGAAGTTGGCGTTGCCAACTTGGGATTGGCGTTGCCAACTCCACAACACAAGGCAAGCTTGGTCCTGGAGGCAACCAAGGCAAGAAGTTGGCGTTGCCAACTTGAGATTGGCGTTGCCAACGCCACACACAACCACACCAAGCAAGCTTGGCAACCCTGGAAGCAAAGTTGGCGTTGCCAACTCTAGAACCAAGTTGCCAACGCTCACACACAAGGAACTTGGCCCTGGAAGCAAGGTTGGCGTTGCCAACTCTAGAACCAAGTTGCCAACGCCACACAACCAAGCAACAAATGGAGCCCTGAAGAAAAGGAGCTGGCGTTGCCAACTCAAGAATGGCGTTGCCAACGCCACACAAGAAAGCTTGGCTAGGCACCAAGTTTTGGCACCAACCAGGCTGCCAAACGCCCAATGGCGCACCAACCAGGCTGCCAAACGCCCAATGGCGCACCAACCAGGCTGCTAAATGCCCAATGGCGCACCAACCGCGTTCCAAACGCCCAAATGCCGCACCACTCACGTTGCCAACGCTAGATGGGCGTTGCCAACGCCAACTTACCAAAACAAGGCAGCCTGAACATGTCCACTTCAATGGAAGATATCTTGAGCTACAGAGATCCAAATTGAGTACTTCCAGTTGCGTTGGAAAGCTAACATTCAGAGCTTTCCAACCATATATAATACTCCATGGTGGAGCACAAGATTGAAGCCAAACCAGAGTCATCTTTAGGCCCTAAAAACAAGAACATGAAATGAAATTCAAGGGAGCTAGAGATGATCCTTGGATGTGGGATCGAGCACGTTGCCAACGTGCACAAAGGGGGCGTGTTTTGCAACAACGCCAGCCTCAAGTCCTTGCCTTGGGAGAGTGATGCTCGAGCACGTTGCTAACTTGGGGTTGAGGGTGCGTTATTCACAACAACTTGGCAACAACTTGGCAGCTTGACCTTACCTTCTTTGAGGAGCCATAACTTGAGCTAGGAAAGTCTAATTGAGGTGATTCCAATGGCATTAGAAAATAGACATCAAGAGCTTTCCAATGATGTATAATAGTCCATATTGAAGCTGAAGGTTGACACTCAAATTCTGGGCTACATTTAGCATGAAAGTAAGGCCAAAAAGAGAAAGAGCAAGTTGTTTGCAACAACTTGGGCTAGCAACGCCCAAGTCTCAAACTCACTTCCAGGAAAATACCATGCACGTTGCCAACGTGCATTAAGCCTAGAGTTGTTGCCAATAACGCCCCTCAATGGGCCAGAATGGTTGCCAACTTGCTCTGCTTCCCCTATTCATCACAAAGGCCAAAACTTCTTCAATTGAACCAAGAATGCAACAATGAGAAAGCCCACATTGCTAACCCAATTTGAAGATCTCTGAAGAAGTTTTGGGAGTAGTATAAATAGAAGAGATTGGTGTACTTGTAGGGGACTTTTTACACTTTTTTTGACACTTAGAACTTTTTCATACTTTTTAGCACTTTTACTTAGCTTTTGCTAGTACTTCCGGGAGAATACCCGGAAAGCTCATTTTGGGTTTTTCTATTGGAACTTTTCTTCTTCATTTTTCAAGCTTTAAGCATTTCATTATTCTTCTTCTTCTTCCTTTACATTTAGTTTAATTTTTGTTTATGGCAATTATGGTTGAAATTGGAGCAATGACTCACTAAACCCCACTTTCATTAGGGGGAGGAGCTCTGTTTGTTGGAATGGATTGATGAACCCATCTTTCCTCCTCAATTCTAGTGGTTGATCTAAAGAGGGAACTCTTGCTCTTCATAGATTCAACCACCATCGAGAGAGGGGTTAATCTACATGAATTATGTGGTGAATTTGAGGAATGAACCACATAATTCAGTTTAGAGTTCATCCTTTCATGATTTCTTTAATCAATATACATTGGTTAGTATGTGAGATGTAACTCTCCTTGGTTGAGATTATAGAAATTGTGTGGCTGGATAATATATGAGCTTCATCTCTTCTCATGAACAATTAGATCACGAGAGTGGCAATTGGCGATGTTGAGAGAGATTGAATCACCAAGAGATTGGGGTTCAATCACCCACTTGCCATAGATCTATACCCATGATTGAGAGGAATTTGACTAACATCAATTCATGAAAACTAACATCTCTGATCCCTAATGATCTTCTCTACCATCAATTCTTATTTCTTTTGCTTATTAGTTGTTTGAATACCCATCACCCCATCTCCCTTTACATTCTTGCAATTTATTTTTCTTGTCATCTACATTCTGTCTCTTTATTTCTTGCTCTTGCTCTTATGCTCTTTAAATTTCTGCAACCTTTAATTCCTAGCAATTTATCTTTGATGTCATTTAAGTATCTTGCACTTTAAGTTTCCGTCATTTACTTCCATTTTATTTCTATTGTCCTGTTTTTAAATTCCTTGCAATTTACATTCCTGCACTTATGTTCAAAAGTTACATTAATCACAAAATCAAAATCTCATTTGCTTAACTAAGTCTACTATTTAACTAAAGTTGCTCAATCTACCAATCCTCGTGGGATCGACCTCACTCCTAGTGAGTCTTACTACTTGATACGATCCGGTATACTTGCCGGTTCTACGTGAAATCTAATTTTTACGTATCAGAATACAAAGCCAAAATGCCTTATCCTCAAAAACTCCGCCAAGCGGAACAGGATAAGCAATTTGCCCGCTTTGCAGACTATCTCAGGACTCTTGAAATAAAGATTCTATTTGCAGAAGCACTTGAACAAATACCCTCTTATGCTAAGTTCATGAAAGAGATCTTAAGTCATAAGAAGGATTGGAGGGAAACTGAAAAAGTTTACCTCACTGAAGAATGCAGTGCAGTCATTCTGAAAAGCTTACCTGAGAAGCTTAAAGATCCTGGGAGCTTTATGATACCATGCACATTAGAGGGCACTTGTACCAAGCAAGCTTTATGTGATCTTGGGGCAAGTATCAACCTAATACCTGCATCTACTATCAGATAGCTTGGTTTAACTGAAGAAATCAAACCAACTAGGATATGTCTTCAACTTGCTGATGGCTCCATTAAATACCCATCAGGCGTGATTGAAGACATGATTGTCAAGGTTGGGCCATTTGCCTTTCCTACTGACTTTGTGGTGCTGGAAATGGAGGAGCACAAGAGTGCAACTCTCATTCTAGGAAAACCTTTCCTAGCAACAGGCCGAACCCTCATTGATGTCCAAAAAGGGGAAGTAACCTTGAGAGTCAATGAGGAGGAGTTCAAGTTGAATGTTGTCAAAGCCATGCAACATCCAGACACCCCAAATGACTGCATGAGTGTTGATATTATTGACTCTCTGGTAAGAGAGGTCAATATGGCTGAGAGTCTCGAATCAGAGCTAGAGGACATATTTAAAGATGTTCAGCCTGACCTGGAGGAATCAGAGAGAATAGTAGAACCTCTGAAAATCCCTCAGGAAGAGGAGAAACCTCCAAAACCCGAGCTCAAACCATTACCACCATCCCTAAAATATACATTTCTGGGAGAAGGTGATACCTTTCCTGTAATTATAAGCTCTACCTTAGAGCCACAGGAAGAGGAAGCACTAATTCAAGTGCTAAGGACACACAAGACAGCTCTTAGGTGGTCCATTAGTGATCTTAAGGGCATTAGCCCAGCCAGATACATGCACAAGATCCTATTGGAGGGTGACGCCAAGCCTGTGGTCCAACCACAAAGGCGGCTGAACCCAGCCATGAAGGAAGTGGTGCAAAAGGAGGTCACTAAATTACTAGAGGCTGGGATTATTTATCCTATTTCTGACAGCCCCTGGGTAAGCCCTGTCCAAGTCGTCCCTAAAAAAGGAGGCATGACAGTGGTTCACAATGAAAAAAATGAACTGGTTCCTACAAGAACAGTTACAGGGTGGCGTATGTGTATTGATTATAGAAGGCTCAATACAGCCACCAGAAAGGATCATTTTCCTTTACCATTCATAGACCAAATGCTAGAAAGACTAGCAGGTCATGAATACTACTGCTTTCTGGATGGATATTCAGGTTATAATCAAATTGCAGTAGATCCCCAAGATCAGGAGAAAACGGCATTCACCTGCCCATCTGGAGTATTTGCATACAGAAGGATGCCATTTGGCCTGTGCAATGCACCTGCAACCTTTCAGAGGTGCATGCTCTCAATTTTCTCTGATATGGTGGAAAAATTCCTGGAAGTCTTCATGGATGACTTTTCAGTATTTGGAGACTCATTCAGCTCCTGCCTTAACCATTTAGCACTTGTTCTAAAAAGATGCCAAGAGACTAACCTGGTTTTAAACTGGGAGAAGTGTCACTTTATGGTGACTGAAGGAATTGTCCTTGGGCACAAAATCTCGAACAAGGGGATAGAGGTGGATCAAGCTAAGGTAGAGGTAATTGAAAAATTACCACCACCTGCCAATGTTAAGGCAATCAGAAGCTTTCTGGGGAATGCAGGATTCTATAGGAGGTTTATAAAGGATTTTTCAAAAATCGCCAAACCTCTGAGCAACCTGCTAGCTGCTGACACGGCATTTATCTTTGATAAAGAGTGTCTGCAGGCATTCAAGACTCTGAAAGCTAAATTGGTTACAGCACCAATCATCTCTGCACCAGACTGGACATTACCATTTGAATTGATGTGTGATGCCAGTAACCATGCCATTGGTGCAGTGTTGGGACAAAGGCATGACAAGCTTCTGCACGTCATTTACTATGCCAGCCGCGTTTTAAATGACGCACAGAAGAATTACACAACCACGTTAAAAGAGCTACTTGCAGTGGTTTACGCCATTGACAAATTCAGATCCTATTTAGTAGGATCAAAAGTGATTGTGTATACTGATCATGCTGCTCTTAAATATCTACTCACAAAGCAGGATTCAAAGCTCAGACTTATAAGATGGGTGTTGCTTCTGCAAGAGTTTGATATAGAAATAAGAGATAGAAAAGGGACAGAGAATTAAGTAGCAGATCACCTATCCCGAATAGAACCAGTAGAAGGGGCGTCCCTCCCTCTCACTGAGATCTCTGAAACCTTTCCGGATGAGCAACTCTTTGCCATCCAGGAAGTGCCATGGTTTGTAGACATTGCAAACTACAAGGCAGTGAGATTCATACCCAAAGAGTACAGTAGACAGCAATCAAAGAAGCTGATCACAGATGCAAAGTATTATCTTTGGGATGAACCATATCTCTTCAAGAGATGTGCAGACGGAGTAATCCGTAGATGTGTGCCTAAGGAAGAAGCGCAGAAGATCCTATGGCACTGCCATGGATCACAGTATGGAGGACATTTTGGAAGTGAGCGAACAGCCACAAGAGTCCTCCAAAGTGGCTTCTACTGTCCTACTCTCTATAAAGATTCCCGAGTGTTTGTGCTTAATTGTGATAGTTGCCAAAGATCTGGCAATCTACCTCACAGTTATGCCATGCCTCAACAAGGGATCTTGGAGATTGAGTTGTTTGATGTATAGGGCATTGACTTCATGGGACCTTTCCCACCATCATACTCAAACACTTATATTCTGGTGGCAGTGGATTATGTATCCAAATGGGTGGAGGCTATTGCAACACCCACTAATGACACTAAAATAGTGTTAAAATTCCTCCAGAAACATATCTTCAGCAGATTTGGTACCCCTAGAGTATTAATCAGTGATAGGGGCACTCATTTCTGCAATAAACAGCTTTACTCTGCTTTGGTTCGTTATGGAGTTAGCCACAGGGTAGCTACTCCATATCACCCACAGACTAATGGGCAAGCTGAAGTCTCAAATAGAGAACTCAAAAGAATCCTGGAACAGACTATAATTAACCGTAGAAGGGATTGGGCAAGGAGCTTGGATGATGCTCTGTGGGCATACAGAACAGCATTCAAGACCCCTATAGGGACCTCTCCATACCAGCTTGTGTATGGAAAGGCATGCCACTTGCCAGTAGAACTGGAACACAAGGCCTATTGGGCAACCAGATTCCTGAACCTTGATGCCAAGTTAGCTGGAGAAAAACGTTTACTACAGTTAAATGAGCTAGAGGAATTTAGACTCAATGCTTTCGAGAATGCAAAAATTTACAAAGAGAAAGCAAAAAGATGGCATGATAAGAAATTGTCATCCAGAGTCTTTGAGCCGGGGCAGAAAGTTCTGCTATTTAATTCTAGACTCAAATTATTCCCCGGGAAATTAAAATCCCGGTGGAGAGGTCCATATGTAATTACAAACGTATCACCATATGGATACATAGAGCTTCAGGATAATGACTCTAACAAAAAGTTCATTGTTAATGGACAAAGAGTTACACATTATCTTGAAGGCAATTTTGAGTAAGAATGCTCAAAACTGAGACTTAATTAAAGCTCAGTAATAGTCCAGCTAATGACATTAAAGAAGCGCTTGCTGGGAGGCAACCCAGCCAATCACAAAATTTAATTTTATTTGTTTCTGTTGATTTTTACAGGTATAGGTCAAAATATCTTCAAGGTAAAAAAGCAATTGATTGAATTTACAGAGTTACAGGGAAATTTGGAAGCTCACTGGCATGTAAAAAAAAAGCCAGTAAGAAACATTTTGGGCGTTGAACGCCCAAAAGAAGCACCCACTGGGCGTTCAACGCCAGTAAGGGTAGCCATCTGGGCGTTAAACGCCAGAAAGGAGCATCTTCTGGGAGTTGAACGCCAGAAAGAAGCACCTTCTGGGCGTTTAATGCCAGATTGTCAGCATCCTGGGCGTTCAGAAAAACGCCCAGTGACAAAGGACTTCCTGGCGTTCAACGCCAGAAAGAAGCATCAGCTGGGCGTTGAACGCCCAGGAGAAGCAGCATGTGGGCGTTAAACGCCCAAAACATGCATCGTTTGGGCGTTTAACGCCAGGATGGTGGGGAGGAGGTAAAATTCGTTTTTCTTTACAATTTTTCAAAATTTTTATGTTTCAATTCATGATTTCTTGCATAAACGTGTTTCAAAATGGCATCCTTCAAAACCAAATTAGTCTTCTAAGAACCCTAATTTCTAAAATCCCTTTTTCAAAAATATCAAATATATCTTAATCCATAAAGACAAATTGTTTTCCAATCTAATCCAACTCTTTTAAGTTTGTTTTCAAAACTCAATTATCTTTTTAAAATATTTTTCAAAATTAAAAATTCAGATTTATCTTTTTAAATATTATTCATATCTTTCTCTTTTTAAACTATATTTTTTTCTTATCATATCTATCTTTTATAAATAATATCTTCTATCTTATCTTTTTCTTATTTTCGAAATTTCCCACCCCCTCCCTATATATTGAATTCGGCGCCCCTCTCATCATCACCATGCCACACTTGCTCTCCTCCTATCCCTCTCCTTTCTTCTCTTTTGCTTGAGGACAAGCAAAGCTCTAAGTTTGGTGTGGTTATCCGTGATCACAAAAACATACTCATTAAGATCATGGCTCCTAAAGGAAAACAACCCACCCCAAGAGGCAAGAAAGAGAGTACTCCAAAGCCACTTTGGAATCAAGGGAAGTTCTTAACTAAAGAACATTCAGACCATTACTACAAAATAATGAGTCACAGATCAGTGATCCCGGAAGTCAAATTTGATCTGAAAGAAGATGAATATCCGGAGATCCAAGAGCAAATTCGAAACAGGAACTGGGAAATTCTGGCCAATCCTGAAATGAAAGTGGGAAGGAACATGGTTCAGAAGTTCTATGCTAATCTATGGCAGACAGACAGGCAAAGAATAATTGGAGCTGCTCTCTATGACCATCGGACCTTAGTCAGAGGAAAGATTGTTCATACCCATCCTGACAAGATCAGGGAGATATTTAAGCTTCCTCAACTGAAAGATGACCCAGACTCCTTTAATAGGAGAATGATGAGGGTAAATAAAGGTCTAGACAAGATTCTAGAGGATATATGCATCCCTGAAGTCAGGTGGACCACCAGCACGACTGGCACCCCAATTCAACTCAAAAGAGAAGATCTAAAACCAGTAGCCAGAGGCTGGCTGGATTTCATTGGGCGTTCCATTTTGCCCACCAGCAACCGTTCTGAAGTTACCATTAAAAGAGCAGTAATGATTCACTGTATCATGTTGGGAAAAGAAGTAGAAGTCCATCAACTAATCTCATGTGAGCTATACAAAATAGCAAACAGGAATTCTAAGGACGCCAGATTGGCCTATCCAAGCTTAATTTCTATGCTCTGCAAAGATGCCGGAGTGAAGATGGGAATAACAGAGTATATCTCAGTTGAGAGGCCAATCACTAGAATATCAATGGACAGACAACAGCTGCAGGATGATTCAGTCAAGAGGAGAGCACAGGAAGCCCTCCCAGAACTCCCTCAATTTGAATATTGGGAACATCTTGAGGCTTCTATTTCCAAATTGCAAAAAGCTATGGACCAAATAAAGAAAGAACAGAACAATCAAAGTAGCATGCTTTGCAAACTGCTTAAGGAACAGGAAGATCAAGGGCGTGATCTAAGGGAGCTGAAGCGCCAAAAATTAATCCTTGAAAAGCACCCCACAGATTAGAGGAACATCTACTCCTCAAAACAACAGGTTGTTGAGTTCCAATTTTTTTTTTGCTTTAACTCTGTGATAGTGTTATTATAGAAATTTACCTTAGGAGATATATAGTAGTAGTAGTAGTAATTAGTATATCTATTTTGATTTTATTTCCAATTAAGTTATTATTTATTTTTCTCATCATCATCAAGCATGAATAAAGTAGTAGATTTTTAGAATAAAGAAGTAATTTATATTTTTCGAGTTCTTAATAATAAAAATTATAATTAATTACATGTGGTGGCAATACTTTTTGTTCTCTGAATGAATGCTTGAACAGTGCATAATTTTTATCTTGAATTTTATGAATATTGGCTCCTGAAAGAATGAGGAACACGAAAAATATTATTGATGATCTGAAAAATCATGAAATTGATTCTTGAAGCAAGAAAAAGCAGTTAAAAAAAATTTTGATCAAAAGGAATAAAAGCCAAACAGCCCTTAAAACCAAAATGCAAGGGTGAAAAGGATCCAAGGCTTTGAGCATCAGTGGATAGGAGGGCCTAAGGAAATAGCTCCAGGCCTAAGCGGCTAAACCAAGCTGTCCCTAACCATGTGCTTGTGGCATGCAGGTCCAAGTTACAAACTTGAGACTGAGTGGTTAAAGTCGTGATCCAAGGCAAAAAGAGTGTGTTCAAGAGCTCTGGACACCTCTGACTGAGGACTCTAGCAAAGCTGAGTCACAATCTGAAAAGGTTCACCTAGTCATGTGTCTGTGGCATTTATGTATCTGGTGGTAATACTGGAAAACAAAGTGCTTAGGGCCACGGCCAAGACTCATAAAATAACTGTGTTCAAGAATCAACATACTACACTAGGAGAATCAATAATACTATCTGAATTTTGAGTTCCTATGGATGCCAATCATTATGAATTTCAAAGGATAAAGGGATATGCCAAAACTGTTCAGAAACAAAAAGCTACAAGCCCCGCTCATCTAATAAGAATCTGAGCTCCATTCAAAACTCTTAGATATTATTACTTCTTAATTTCTTTCATCCTATTTTATTTATCTAGTTGCTTGAGGACAAGCAACAGTTTAAGTTTGGTGTTGTGATGAGCGGATATTTTATACGCTTTTTGGGGGTAATTTCATGTAGATTTTAGTATGTTTTAATTGGTTTTTAGTAGAATATTATTGGTTTTTAGGCAAAAATTATATTTCTGGACTTTACTATGAGTTTTTGTGTTTTTCTGTGATTTCAGGTATTTTCTGGCTGAAATTGAAGGAGCTGAGCAAAAATCTGAGTTAGGCTGAAAAAGGACTGCTGATGCTGTTGGATTCTGACCTCCCTGCACTCGAAATGGAGTTTTTGGAGCTACAGGAGTCCAATTGGCGCGCTCTCAACGGCGTTGGAAAGTAGACATCCAGGGCTTTCCAGCAATATATAATAGTCCATACTTTTCACGACGATAGACGACGTAACTTGGCGTTGAACGCCAAGTACATGCTGCTGTCTGGAGTTAAACGCCAGAAACATGTCATGATCCGGAGTTGAATGCCCAAAACACGTCATAACTTGGAGTTCAACTCCAAGAAAAGCCTCTACTCGTGGATAGCTTTAGTCTCAGCCCCAGCACACACCAAGTGGGCCCCAGAAGTGGATTTCTGCACCAATTATCTTAGTTCACTCATATTCTGTAAACCTAGGTTATTAGTTTACTATTTAAACAACTTTTAGAGAATTATTTTGTACCTCATGACATTTTCAGATCTAAATTACATACTTTTTGACGGCATGAGTCTCTAAACTCCATTGTTGGGGGTGAGAAGCTCTGCAGCGTCTCGATGAATTAATACAATTCCTTTATTTTCCATTCAAACACGCTTGTTCTTATCTAAGATGTTCATTCGCGCTTAATTATGGAAAAGGTGATGATCCGTGACACTCATCACCTTCCTCAATCCATGAACGTGTGCCTGACAACCACCTCCGTTCTACATCAGATTGAATGAGTATCTCTTAGATTCATTACTCAGAATCTTCGTGGTATAAGCCGGATTGATGGCGGCATTCATGAGAATCCGGAAAGTCTAAACCTTGTCTGTGGTATTCTGAGTAGGATTCTGGGATTGAATGACTGTGACGAGCTTCAAACTCCTGAAGGCTGGGCGTTAGTGACAAATGCAAAAGAATCAGTGGATTCTATTCCAACCTGATTGAGAACCGACAGATGATTAGCCGTGCTGTGACAGAGCATAGGAACGTTTTCACTGAGAGGATGGGAAGTAGCCATTGACAACGGTGACACCCTACATAGAGCTTGCCATGGAAGAGACTTTGCGTGTGGAAAAGGATTTCAAGGAAGAGTTGAAGTTCAGAGGACAAAGCATCTCCAAAACCCCAACATATTTCTCATTACTGCACAACAAGTAACGCTTTTATTCTCTTTTATTTTTCCAATCTAATAATTCCAACTGATAATTTTAATTAATTTCCTGACTAGGAATAATAAGATAAACATAGCTTGATTCAAACCAATAATCTCCGTGGGATCGACCCTTACTCACGTAAGGTATTACTTGGACGACCCAGTGCACTTGCTGGTTAGTTGTGCGGATCACAAATTCGTGCACCAACTACAGACACATGTCTCAAGATTAAAACCCTTGGTGCCTAGCCTTATTTCATATTCTTTTTCTTTCTTTTTCAAACTCTCACTATTCTTTTTCTTTTTCTTTTTCATATTCTTATTAGTTAACCCAAGTTACCAAGTAATGAAGTACTCCTGAGAATTTATTCATCCAAGCAGATCCTTTGCACAAGAACACCACAGACACATGCCTCAAGATTCAAACCCTTGGTGCCTAGCCTTATTTCATATTCTTTTTCTTTATTTTTCAAACTCTCACTGTTCTTTTTATTTTTCTTATTAGGATCTTGTTGTTTAGCTAGTCTTATAGAATGTGCTTCAAGCATATGATTCAGAATATCTAGTTGCCTGTATACCTTGTTGGTGAACCAATCTTAGCTAATCAATTACCACACCACAAACATTGAGAACTTACTTCACAAGATGAACCCCACTCTGGTTTTTCATAACATTTTCTTTTATTTAGCCTAACGAACAAGCATACATTTAAGCAGGATGAAAATGAAAACCGGAAACTTAGACCAACACACATAGACCTAATGAAATCTTAAAGACAGAATTGAAAATTCCTAAGCTACTATGGAAGCATGTTCTATTTCATACATGATTTTCTTTATGTAAACTTGAAAAAGATAGAACGAAGAAGAAACTCCACCACCTTTTACTTCTGGGGATGCTCATGCTTTCTCTCTTGTTTGTCCTCTTTGTGTCCACTTGCGCTTCCCTGTATCCGTGTCATTCTGGCTTTTTTCCAATCTTCCAGTGCCTTCCTTATTGATTCATGAATCTTTTATACTCTTTCTCTTTCCTCTCATGCTAATTCATCCTTTACTTCCTCATATCTTGTGATCCCAGGGTGCAATACAGGCAGTTGTCCGACTAAGTATTCGAGCCTGGCTTGAGTGTTTATATGATATCCAGTCTCACTCATATAGACTTCTTCTGAGAACGCTCTGTATTCATCGAAGAGATCTGCCTGATCTCTTTGTTTCGGATGCATCTCATGAATGTGTGCACCTTTATGTGCTTGGATGTTGATTAGCTTTTGGATGGCTTCTTCTTGTTGATCTTGCTTTTGGTTCAACCTGTGGAAGGATTCACCCCACTGTCTCCCTTGTTCCAGTTGCTGCTCCATCAATTGCTTTTGCCACTCCCCTTGTTGATTCATCCATCTAGAGAATGATTCTTCTTGGCGACCCATCATTTGCAGTTGAAGCTCCTTCTGTGCCCCTTGATTCTCTATGTATTGCCTAGACAAGCCATCAATGGCTTCTTGTAATTGGTGCATGCCCAAAGTGGCTGGGGCTTGCTCCTCTGGCTTTTGTCCTTCTATAACTTGATGGGCTACCCTCTTTTTTAGTCTTCGTTGAGCTAGGGGAGGTGCAACGGAATGCATCCGTCGAAAAGTAAGTGGGATGCCAACTTTTATCCACTCGGGGTTTCCATCTTCGAACACTACCCCAGCCCTTGCGCACAGACGGAAAATGGTGCTGGGGTAGCCTAACCTTCCTCCAGAATCACTTTTCTCAGCTAACTTCCGAATGTCTTGAGCTATGAGTTCGTGAACCTTGATCTCTCCCCCTTTGAGTATACATTGTACCATTGTTGCTCTCTTAAGGTTTACCTCTGAGTTGTTTTTGGCGGGAAGGATGGATCTCTTTACAATTTCGAACCACCCCTTTGCTTCAGGGGTGAGATCCCCTCTCTTAATGAATTTGGGTTTCATATGGGAATCTCTTACCCAATCCGCTCTTGATATGCAGATATCTTCCATAATCTGGTCATAATTGGGACTGCTATCTATTCTGGATTGATAGCTCTCTTCTGCGAATGGTATGGTTCGTAGCTTTAACACCCTCATGATGTTCATGGGACTAAAATCCACCGTTACCCCTCTTACGAAGCTTATATAGGATTCATCTGCCCTATCATACCTGACTGCGTTTGCATAAAACTCTTTTACAAGAGTTGCGTTTACTTTTGTGACCGGATCAGTGAGGAGCTCCCATCTTTTCTTTTCCGCCTTCTCTGTGATTTTGGGGCACTCAGTTTTCTTGACTTGAAAGCCTAGCTCATATATGATCTCTTTATCAGCCATCCACCCAAATTGTAATGCATGGTGAAAGGTTCTAAATTTTTTCTCATCAAAAGGGGGTTGCTCCATAGGCTCCTTCCCTTTTCTTCTTTTAGAGCTCGACGATGCCATGAGCGACCTTTGATTTCAAAATTGTAGAAGTATGGATGATTGCAACTTAAAAGATGTAGCTATAAAAGTGTGTGAGAAAGCTTTTGATGGAGGAAGAATTTTGAGTGTGTGTTCCGAAAGAAAGAAATGTGAAATGAAAGGGCATTTGAATACGGACGGTTATAAAGTAGGGGTCACTTATATAGGAGGCTGAGGGGTGATTGAAGGGTGTGGATTAATAGTAAAATCAATGGTGGACGGCTGGGGTTTGGTACGAAATGAGTACAAGGATCACCACTTTTATGAAGTGATTGGTTCGGTCTCCAAGGATATCTTTCTTCCAATGTTGCATGGCAACACTTCCCAAGGTACTCCATTTGAAGACGTGTGTATAGCCCCCCTTTGTGAAGTGGCCGAACCCCCTTCTTCATTTATCCCATCAATTTCATCCAATCTTCCTTTTATTTCTCCTACAAGATAAAAGCTAAAAAAATGAGTTTAAATGGTGGCGGCAAAACTTAGAGAGTGGAATAACTACTTTTTAACTTTTTTTTTGTTTTTAAATAACTAAATGCTATTCATGAATGCAACCCAACCGACTGATTGAGTGTTCATGTATGCAACATTGGTGACACCAAACTTAGTTTGTGAGCATGTAGTGTAGAAAGAGTTGATTAAGGCTCTAAGATTGACATGATATGAATTGTGTTCATGCTCTCTTAGTGTGTCTTGAACACCAAACTTGTTGTTCACTATATGTTGCACACAGAGACTCTTCTAAGTATTTGTCAAAGCTGATTTGGAATTCATGAACCTTGCTTTATTAACTACTATTAAAGGTCTAAAGGAAAGGGTATAAAACATGGGTTGCCTCCCATGAAGCGCTTCTTTAGCGTCATTAGCTTGACATTTGGCCTTTGTCAGGGTGGTTGGTAATGCCTCAATATCTCCGTTGGCTTTATTAAAAATCTTCACATGTTCCAAGGAGAGAATTCTGCTGATGGTGTACACTTGAGGTAGCTGAGATGGAATGGTGGGGAGATGAGGTGGGATAGATGGGAAATGAGCAGAGATTACTTCATCCCCTGGAGAAAAATCCTCAGTAGGGATCTTCTTGTTCCTCCATCCCCTTGGTGCTGGTGCACGAAATTGCAATCACACTTTTGCAATCCCGCACAACTAACCAGCAAGTGCACTGGGTCATCCAAGTAATACCTTACGTGAGTAAGGGTCGATCCCACGGAGATTGTCGGCTTGAAGTAAGCTATGGTTATCTTGTAACTCTTAGTCAGGATATCAATAATTATCAGGGTTGATTGTAAAAAGCAAAAGAACATGAAATAAGTACTTGTTTTGCAGTAATGGGGAACATGTTGAGGTTTTGGAGATGCTCTGTCTTCTGAACCTCTGCTTTCCTACTGTCTTCTTCTTCAAACATGCAAGGCTCCTTCCATGGCAAGCTATATGTAGGGTTTCACCGTTGTCAATGGCTACCTCCCATCCTCTCAGTGAAAATGTTCAACGCGCTCTGCCACAGCACGGCTAATCATCTGTCGGTTCTCAATCGGGTTGGAATAGAATCCAGTGATTCTTTTGCGTCTGTCACTAACGCCCAGCCCTCAGGAATTTGAAGCTCGTCACAGTCATTCAATCCTTGAATCCTACTCAGAATACCACAGACAAGGTTTAGACCTTCCGGATTCTCTTGAATGCCACCATCAATTCTAGCTTATACCACGAAGATTCCGATTAAAGAATCCAAGAGATATATACTCAATCTAAGGTAGAACGGAGGTGGTTGTCAGGCACACGTTCATAGTTGAGAATGATGATGAGTGTCACGGATCATCACATTCATCAGGTTTAAGAACAAGTGATATCTTAGAATGGAAGCAAGCATGATTGAATGAAAAACAGTAATAATTGCATTAATCCATCAAGACACAGCAGAGCTCCTCACCCCCAACCATGGGGTTTAGAGACTCATGCTGTAGAAGATACAATGAGAAACGTGTAAAGTGTCATGAGGTGTAGATACAATGTCAAAAGATCCTATTAATAGTGAATTAGTAACCTAGGGTATACATAAATGAGTAAATGACGTAAAAAATCCACTTCCGGGGTCCACTTAGTGTGTGCTTGGGCTGAGCATTGAAGCTTTCATGTGTAGAGACTTTTTCTGGAGTTAAACGCCAGCTTTTATGCCAGTTTGGGCATTTAACTCCAATTTTTATGCCAGTTTCGGCGTTAAACGCTAGGAATTCTGAAGCTGATTTGCAACGCCGATTTGGGCCATCAAATCTTGGGCAAAGTATAAACTATTATACATTGCGGGAAAGCCAAGGATGTCTACTTTCCAACGCCATTGAGAGCGTGCCAATTGGGCTTCTGTAGCTCCAGAAAATCCACTTCGAGTGCAGGGAGGTCAGAATCCAACAGCATCTGCAGTCCTTTTCAGCCTCTGAATCAGATTTTTGCTCAGGACCCTCAATTTCAGCCAGAAAATACTTGAAATCACAGAAAAACACACAAACTCATAGTAAAGTACAGAAAAGTGAATTTTAACTAAAAACTAATAAAAATATAATAAAAACTAACTAAAATATACTAAAAACATACTAAAAACAATGCCAAAAAGCGTATAAATTATCCGCTCATCACAACACCAAACTTAAATTGTTGCTTGTCCCCAAGCAACTGAAAATCAAAATAGAATAAAAAGAAGAGAATATACTATTGACTCCAAAATATCAAAGAAACTTAGCTCCAATTAGATGAGCGGGACTAGTAGCTTTTTGCTTCTGAACAGTTTTGGCATCTCACTTTATCCTTTGAAGTTTAGAATGATTGGCATCCATAGGAACTCAGAACTCAGATAGTGTTATTGATTCTCCTAGTTAAGTATGATGATTCTTGAACATAGCTACTTTATGAGTCTTGGCTGTGGCCCAAAGCACTCTGTCTTCCAGTATTACCACCGGATACATACATGCCACAGACACATACTTGGGTGAACCTTTTCAGATTGTGACTCAGCTTTGCTAGAGTCCCCAATTAGAGATGTCCAGGGTTATTAAGCACACTCTTTTTGCCTTGGATCACAACTTTATTTTTTTTATTTTTTTTGAATTTTGTATTCACTGCTTTTTCTTGCTTCAAGAATCAATTTGATGATTTTTCAGATCCTCAATAACAGTTCTCCTTTTCCATCATTCTTTCAAGAGCCAACAATTTTAACATTCTTAAAACAACAAATTCAAAAGACATATGCACTGTTCAAGCATTCATTCAGAAAACAAAAAGTATTGTCACCACATCAAACTAATTCAACTAGTTTCAAAGATGAATTCAAAATCCTATACTTCTTGTTCTTTTTTGATTAAAGCATTTTTCATTTAAGAAAGGTGATGGATTCATAGGACATTCATAGCTTTAAGACATGAACTTTCAATTTTATTAATCATGAATTAAGAATAAGACTCAAAAATAGATATAAGATAAGACTAATAGTAATAGAAAACAAAAATTTAAATAGGCTCCTAATGATAGAGGTTATCACAGAGTTAGGACTCAACAACCTTGATTTTGAGAAGTGGATGCTCCCTCAACTTGAGGGGAGAGCTTTTGGCGTTTCAACTCTTGAAGTTCACGCCCCTGCTTCTCTTGTTCCTTCAGCAATTTGCAGAGCATGCAGTTCTGATTCTGCTGTTCTTCCTTAAGTTGTTCCATAGTTTATTGCAACTTGGTGATAGATGCTTCTAGGCTGGCCTAGTAGTCAATTTCAGGAAATTCAGGGAGGAACTCCTGCGCCCTCTTTTTGATAGAGTTGTCTTGCATTTATCCTTCCATTGACTTCTTGGTGATTGGATGTTCAATTGGTATGAATTCATCTACTCCCATCTTCACCCCAGCCTCTTTACAGAGCAAGGAGATCAAGCTTGGGTAAGCCAGTTTGGCTTCAGTGGAATTCTTGTTTGCAATTGTGTAGATCTCACAAGCAATCAAATGATGAACCTCCACTTCTCTTCCAAGCATAATGCAATGAATCATCACTGCTCTCTTGATAGTGACCTCAGAACGGTTGCTAGTGGGCAATATAGAACGCCCAATAAAGTCTAGCCAGCCTCTTGCAATTGGTTTGAGGTCTCCCCTCTTGAGTTGGTTTGGGACACCTTTTGAATTGGTTATCCACTTAGTTCCAGGGAGGCAAATGTCCTCTAGAACTTGATCCAACCCCTTATCTGCTCTCACCATTCTCCTATTAAAAGATTCAGGATCATCTTGCAGTTGAGGCAATTTGAAGACCTCTCTTATTTTGTCCAGATGGAAGTAGATAACTTTCCCTCTGACCATGGTTCTGTAAGTATGGAAAGCAGTTCCAGTCATTCTCTACTTATCTGTCAGCCACAGATTTGAGTAGAATTCCTGAACCATATTTCTTCCAACCTTTATCTCAGGATTGGTTAGAACTTCCCATCCTCTGTTTCGAATTTGCTCTTGGATCCCCGGATATTCATCTTCTTTTAGATCGAATTTGACTTCCGGGATCACTGACCTCAGACCCATTATTTTGTGATAATGGTCTTCATGTTCTTTGGTTAAGAACTTCTCTTGATTCCAAAGACTCTTTGGATTATTCTCTTTCTTGCCTCTTAAATTGGTTTGTTTTCCCTTAGGAGCCATGATCTTGATGAATCTTGGCTTAGTGATCACGGAAAAGCACACCAAACTTAGAGGTTTGCTTGCCCTCAAGCAAAAGAAAGGAAAGAGGGGAGAGAGGAGGAGAGCAAATTTGAATGGTGGGGAGAAAGGGGTGGCCGAACGTGTATTTATAAGGGAGGGGAAGAGATTTTGAAAATTTTGAAGGAGATTTGAGAAGATATGGAAAGAATTTGAGAAATATTTGAGTTTTTGAAGAAGATTTGGAAAGGATTTGAGAGAGATTTGAAGAATGATTTTAATTTTTGAAAATTTGAAGGTGAATGATGAAAGTTTGAAATGTGTTTATGTAGAAAATTATGGATCAAAACAGGAAAGTTTGAAAAAAATTTGATTAGAAAGCGAAATCTCTGTCCCCCACCTTTCTGGCGTTAAACGCCCAGAATGGTATCCATTCTGGCGTTTAACGCCCAAATGCTAGCCATTGTGGGCGTTTAACGCCCAGCCAGCTACCCTGGCTAGCGTTAAACGCCAGAATTCCCTTCATCACTGGGCATTTTGCTAAACGCCCAGGATGCTGCACACCTGGTGTTAAACGCCCAGAATGGTGCCCATTCTGGCGTTTAACGCCCAAAGTACCCTTTACTGGCGTTTTTTCGCCAGCAAGCTCTTTTTCTCTGCTTTTTGCACTGAATCCTTCTGTAACTCTGTGAATTCCTTCAATTTTGATATTTGCCCTTTGAGAATATATATCAAACTTTGATTAAACAAAACAGATAACCTGCTAATGACTGGGTTGCCTCCCAGCAAGCGCTTCTTTATTGTCTTTAGCTGGACCTTCACTGAGGATCATTCAAGCCTCAGTTTTGAGCATTCTTGCTCAAAATTGCTTTCAAGATAATGCTTGATCCTCTGTCCATTAACAATGAACTTTTTGTCAGAATCAGTATCCTGAAGCTCAACATATCCATATGGTGACACTCCTGTAATCACATACGGACCCCTCCACTGGGATTTAAGTTTTCTTGGGAACAATCTGAGCCTAGAGTTGAAGAGCAGAACTTTTTGTCCTGGCTCAAAGACTCTGGATGACAACTTCTTGTCATGCCACTTCTTTGCCTTTTCCTTATAAATCTTTGCATTTTCAAAGGCACTGAGTCTAAATTCATTTAGCTCATTTAGCTGGAGCAATCTTTTTTCACCAGCTAACTTAGCATCCAGGTTTAAGAATCTGGTTGCCCAGTAGGCTTTATGTTCCAGTTCCACGGGCAGATGATAGGCCTTGCCATACACAAGTTGGTATGGAGAGGTTCCTATTGGAGTCTTGAATGCTGTTCTGTATGCCCACAGAGCATCATCCAAGCTCTTTGCTCAATCCTTTCTACGGGCAATTACAGTCCGTTCTAGGATTCTTTTTAGCTCTCTGTTAGAGACTTTAGCTTGCCCATTTGTCTGTGGATGATACGGGGTTGCCATTTTGTGGCTAATTCCATATCGGACCATAGCAGAGTAGAGCTGTTTATTGCAGAAATGTGTACCCCCATCACTGATTAGCACTTTGGGAACACCAAATCTGCTGAAGATGTGTTTCTGGAGGAATTTCAGCACGGTCTTAGTATCATTAGTGGGTGTAGCAATTGCTTCTACCCACTTAGATACATAGTCCACTGCCACCAGAATGTAAGTGTTTGAGTATGATGGTGGGAACGGACCCATGAAGTCAATCCCCCATACATCAAACAATTCAATCTCTAAGATCCCTTGTTGAGGCATAGCGTATCCATGAGGTAAGTTACCAGTTCTTTGGCAGCTATCACAGTTACGCACAAACTCTCGGGCATCTCTATAGAGAATAGGCCAGTAGAAGCCACATTGGAGGACCTTAGTGGCTATTCGCTCACTTCCAAAATGTCCCCCATACTGTGATCCATGGCAGTGCCATAGGATCCTTTGTGCTTCCTCTCTGGGTACACATCTGCGGATCATTCCGTCTGCACATCTCTTAAAGAGATATGGCTCATCCCATAGGTAGTACTTGGCATCTGAAATTAATTTCTTTCTTTGCACCCTGCTGTACTCTTGGGGTATAAACCTCACAGCTTTGTAATTTGCAATATCTGCAAACCATGGAGCTTCCTGAATGGCAAAGAGTTGCTCATCTGGGAAAGTCTCAGAGATCTCAGTAGAAGGGAGGGACACCCCAGCTACTGGTTCTATTTGGGATAGATGATCAGCTACTTGGTTCTCTGTCCCTTTTCTGTCTCTTATTTCTATATCAAACTCTTGCAGAAGCAACACCCATCTTATGAGCCTGGTTTTGAATCCTGCTTTGAGAGTAAGTACTTAAGAGCAGCATGGTCAGTGTACACAATCACCTTTGATCCTACTAGATAGGATCTAAACTTGTCAATGGCATAGACCACTGCAAGTAACTCTTTTTCTGTGGTTGTGTAATTCTTCTGTGCATCATTTAAAACACGGCTGGCATAATAAATGACATGCAGAAGCTTGTTATGCCTCTGTCCCAACACTGCACCAATGGCATGGTCACTGGCATCACACATTAGTTCGAATGGCAATGTCCAGTCTGGTGCAGAGATGACTGGTGCTGTGACCAGCTTAGCTTTCAGGGTCTCAAATGCCTGCAGACACTGTGTGTCAAACACAAATGGTGTGTCAGCAGCTAGCAGGTTGCTAAGAGGTTTTGCAATTTTCGAAAAATCTTTTATAAACCTTCTGTAGAATCCTGCATGCCCCAGAAAGCTTCTGATTGCCTTAACATTGGCAGGTGGTGGTAATTTTTCAATTACTTCTACCTTTGCCTTATCCACCTCTATTTCCTTGCTTGAAATTTTGTGCCCAAGGATAATTCCTTCAGTCACCATAAAGTAACATTTCTCCCAGTTTAAAACCAGGTTAGTCTTTTGGCACCTTTTCAGGACAAGTGCTAGGTGGTTAAGACAGGAGCTGAATGAGTCTCCATATACTGCGAAGTCATCCATGAAGACTTCCAGGAATTTCTCCACCATATCAGAGAAGATGGATAGCATGCATCTCTGAAAGCTTGCAGGAGCATTACACAGACCAAAAGGCATCCTCCTGTAGGCAAACACGCCAGAAGGGCAAGTAAATGCTATTTTCTCTTGGTCTTAAGGATCTACTACAATTTGGTTGTAACCTGAATAGCCATCCAAAAAGCAGTAATAATCATGACCAGCTAGTCTTTCTAGCATTTGGTCTATGAATGGTAAAGGAAAATGATCCTTTCTGGTGGCTGTATTGAGCCTTCTGTAGTCAATACACATACGCCACCCTGTGACTGTTCTTGTAGGAACCAGTTCATTTTTTCATTATGAACTACTGTCATGCCTCCCTTCTTGGGGACAACTTGGACAGGGCTCACCCAGGGGCTATCAGAAATAGGATAAATAATCCCAGCCTCTAGTAATTTAGTGACCTCTTTCTGCACCACCTCCTTCATGGTTGGATTTAGCCGCCTTTGTGGTTGGACCACTGGTTTGGCATTATCCTCCAATAGGATCTTGTGCATGCATCTTGCTGGGCTAATGCCCTTAAGATCACTTATGGACCACCCAAGAGCTGTCTTGTGTGTCCTTAGCACTTGAATCAGTGCTTCCTCTTCCTGTGGATTTAAAGCAGAGCTTATCATTACAGGAAAGGTATCACCTTCTCCCAGAAATACATATTTCAGGGATGGTGGTAATGGTTTGAGCTCGGGTTTGGGAGGTTTCTCCTCTTCCTGAGGGATTTTCAGAGGTTCTATTATTCTCTCTGATTCCTCCAAATCAGGCTGAACATCTTTAAAGATGTCCTCTAGCTCTGATTCGAGACTCTCAGTCATATTGATCTCTTCCACCAAAGAGTCAATAATGTCAGCGCCCATGCAGTCATTTGATGTGTCTGGATGCTGCATAGCTTTTACAGCATTCAACTTGAACTCATCCTCATTGACTCTCAGGGTTACTTCCCCTTTTTGTACATTAATGAGAGTTCATCCAGTTGCTAGGAAAGGTCTTCCTAGAATGAGAGTTGCACTCTTGTGCTCCTCCATTTTCAGCACTACAAAGTCAGTTGGAAAGGCGAATGGCCCACCTTGACAATCATGTCCTCAATTATGCCTGATGTATATTTAATGGAGCCATCAGCAAGTTGGAGGCATATCCGGGTTGGTTTGACTTCTTCAGTCAACCCAAGCTTTTTGATAGTGGATGCAGGTATTAGATTGATGCTTGCTCCAAGGTCACACAGGGCTATCTTGGTGCAAGCACCTTCTAATGTGCATGGTATCATAAAGCTTCTTGGATCTTGAAGCTTTTCTGGTAAGCTTTTCAGAATGACTGCACTGCATTCTTCAGTGAGAAATACTTTTCCAGTTTCTCTCCAATCCTTCTTATGACTTAAGATCTCTTTCATGAACTTAGCATAAGAAGGTATTTGCTTAAGTGCCTCTGTAAACGGAATCTTTATTTCAAGAGTCCTTAGGTAGTCTGCAAAGCGGGCAAATTGCTTATCCTGCTCCGCTTGGCGGAGTTTTTGAGGATAAGGCATCTTGGCTTTATATTCTTTAACCTTAGTTGCTACAGGTTTATTCCTTACAGAAGTGGTTGAAGAAGCCTTTTTAGAGGGATTACTATCAGCACTCTCGGGTGTCTGATTCCCCATTGGCATTTGAACGCCAGGATTGGGTGAAAAATGGGCGTTTAACGCCAACTTTTCCCCCTTTTCTGGCATTTGAACGCCAGAACTGGGCAGGGAATGAGCGTTTAACGCCAGCTTTCCCCCCTTTTCTGGCGTTTGAACGCCAAGAGTATTCCTCTCTGGGCTCTTACTGTCCTCAAAGGGATTTTGGATAGTGGTTTGGCTATCCTCTGTCAATTGTTCCTTTATTGGCTTTTTGCTACTTTGAGCAGTGTTATTCAATGTCTTCCCACTCCTCAGTTGAACTACTTGGCATTCTTCTGTTATCTGTTTAGATAGCTACTGTTTTGCCTGATTCAACTATGATTCTATGTTCTTGTTAGCAATTTTAGTTTCTTGGAGCATCTCTTTAAATTCTGCTAACTGTTTTGTCATCAGGTGTAATTGCTGATTAAACTCAATCATCTGTTCTTGAGGATTAGGATCAGTGGCTACTGGCATAACTTCTTCTTTTGTGGAGAACTCATTGCTAGAGTACAAATGTTGATTTCTAGCAACAGTATCTATAAGCTCTTGAGCCTCCTTAATCGTCTTCCTCATATGTATAGATCCACCTACTGAGTGGTCTAGAGACATCTGAGCTTTTTCTGTAAGCCCATAGTAGAAGATGTCTAACTGTACCCACTCTAAAAATATTTCAGACGGGCATTTTCTTAGCATACCTCTATACCTCTCCCAGGCATTATAAAGGGATTCATTATCCTCTTGTTTAAAGCCTTGGATGTCCAGCCTTAGCTGTGTCATCCTTTTTGGAGGATAAAATTGATTCAAGAATTTGTCTGATAACTGTTTCCATGTCTTTATGCTTGCTGTAGGTTGGTTATTCAACCACCTCTTAGCTTGATCTTTTACAGCAAATGGAAACAGTAATAATCTGTAGACATCCTGATCCACCTCTTTATCACGTACTGTGTCAGCAAGTTGTAAGAATTGTGCCAGAAACTCAGTAGGTTCTTCCTGTGGAAGACCGAAATACTGGCAATTTTGCTGCACCATGATAATGAGTTGAGGATTTAGCTCAAAGCTGCTTGCTTTAATGGGAGGTATACAGATGCTACTCCCATATGCAGCTGTAATGGGGTTAGCATATGACCCCAGAGTCCTTCTGGACTGTTCAATTCCACTTAAGTCCATGATGGAGAAAGGGAATATGATATGAATTCACAAGTAAAGTAAATTTTTTTTTGACCGAAAATAATAAAATAAAACAAATAAAAAAATCAAATTTCGAAAACTAAAAGAAAATAAGATCAAAGCAAATTGAAAACTAAATCAATTAGTTAATTAAAAAGATTTTGGAATTAGCAATTGAAAATATATGATTGAAAATTATTTTGAAAAAGATTTGATTTTTGAAATGAGGAAAAAGAAAAACAACAAAATGACACCAAACTTAAAATTTTTAGAAAATCAAACACAAATTTTCGAAAATTTTAAAGGAAAACACAAAGAGGACACCAAACTTAGAATTTTTAGAGAACGAGAAAGGACTAAGAACATGCAAATTCGAAAAAAATTAAAAGAAAACAAACGCAACAAAATGACACCAAACTTAAAATATGAAACTAAACTCAAATAAAAGACTCTAAACCAACAAAAATAAAACAGTCCTAATCTAAGCAACAAGATAGACCGTCAGTTGTCCAAACTCGAACAATCCCCGGCAACGACACCAAAAACTTGGTGCACGAAATTGCAATCACACTTTTGCAATCCCGCACAACTAACCAGCAAGTGCACTGGGTCGTCCAAGTAATACCTTACGTGAGTAAGGGTCGATCCCACGGAGATTGTCGGCTTGAAGCAAGCTATGGTTATCTTGTAACTCTTAGTCAGGATATCAATAATTATCAGGGTTGATTGTAAAAAGCAAAAGAACATGAAATAAGTACTTGTTTTGCAGTAATGGGGAACAGGTTGAGGTTTTGGAGATGCTCTGTCTTCTGAACCTCTGCTTTCCTACTGTCTTCTTCTTCAAACACGTAAGGCTCCTTCCATGGCAAGCTGTATGTAGGGTTTCACCGTTGTCAATGGCTACCTCCCATCCTCTCAGTGAAAATGTTCAATGCGCTCTGTCACAGCACGGCTAATCATCTGTCGGTTCTCAATCAGGTTGGAATAGAATCCAGTGATTCTTTTGCGTCTGTCACTAACGCCCAGCCCACAGGAGTTTGAAGCTCGTCACAGTCATTCAATCCTTGAATCCTACTCAGAATACCACAGACAATGTTTAGACCTTCCAGATTCTCTTGAATGCCACCATCAATTCTAGCTTATACCACGAAGATTCCGATTAAAGAATCCAAGAGATATCTACTCAATCTAAGGTAGAACAGAGGTGGTTGTCAGGCACACGTTCATAGTTGAGAATGATGATGAGTGTCACGGATCATCACATTCATCAGGTTTAAAGAACAAGTGATATCTTAGAATGGAAGCAAGCATGATTGAATGAAAAACAGTAATAATTGCATTAATCCATCAAGACACAGCAGAGCTCCTCACCCCCAACCATGGGGTTTAGAGACTCATGCTGTAGAAGATACAATGAGAAATGTGTAAAGTGTCATGAGGTGTAGATACAATGTCAAAAGATCCTATTAATAGTGAACTAGTAACCTAGGGTATACATAAATGAGTAAATGACGTAAAAAATCCACTTTCGGGGTCCACTTAGTGTGTGCTTGGGCTGAGCATTGAAGCTTTCATGTGTAGAGACTTTTTCTGGAGTTAAACGCCAGCTTTTATGCCAGTTTGGGCGTTTAACTCCAATTTTTATGCCAGTTCCGGCGTTAAACGCTGGGAATTCTGAAGCTGATTTGCAACACCGGTTTGGGCCATCAAATCTTGAGCAAAGTATGGACTATTATATATTGCTGGAAATCCCAGGATGTCTACTTTCTAACGCCGTTGAGAGCGCGCCAATTGGGCTTCTGTAGCTCCAGAAAATCCACTTCGGGTGCAGGGAGGTCAGAATCCAACAGCATCTGCAGTCCTTTTCAGCCTCTGAATCAGATTTTTGCTCAGGACCCTCAATTTCAGCCAGAAAATACCTGAAATCACAGAAAAACACACAAACTCATAGTAAAGTCCAGAAAAGTGAATTTTAACTAAAAACTAATAAAAATATAATAAAAACTAACTAAAATATACTAAAAATATACTAAAAATAATGCCAAAAAGCGTATAAATTATCCGCTCATCAGGTGCCTTCTTCCTTGTTTTTTTTAATGCTACCTTGCTCCTTGTGGCCTCTTTTTCCATGGAAATTTTGTTGTTGGTCTCATATGACTCCGATGGATTTGGCTCCTCTTGGGTTTCCCTTAGCTGTTGTGCCTTCTGACTGTATTATTTGTCAACCAAAGGAATTCTCAGGTGTATTGTTTGTGCTTCTGTGCTTGTTTCTTCCACCAATGCCTTATTGTGATCCTCCCTTGATTCCTTGTTTTCTTGATCTGCTTCTTGTGAGGGTTTGAAGACATTAAAGATAAGTTATTCATCATGTATCCTCAGTATTAGCTCTCCTCGCTCCACGTCTATAAGTGCTCTGGCTGTGGATAGGAATGGTCTTCCCAATATAATTGGATGGAGGTGACTCTCTTCCATTTCCAAGATAACAAAGTCTGTGGGAAAGAAGTAGTTCCCAACCTTCACCAACACGTTTTCAACCACTCCTATTGCTTGTTTTTTAGTTTTGTCAGCCAACTTGATGATTACATCCGTGGGCGTTAGCTCATTGATTTGAAGCTTCTTCATGAGGGATAAAGGCATTAAGTTGATGCTTTCTCCCAGGTCACAGAGTCCCTTATCAATCTTTGTTTCTCCTATAGCAGAAGGGATGTGAAAACTCCCTGGGCCCTTCCTTTTTGTAGGCAACTCTGTTTGAATGAGAGCACTGCACTCTTTATTCATCACTATTGTTTGCCCTCCCTTTAGTGAATTTTTCTTAGTCAGCAGCTCTTTCATACACTTAATGTATGAGGGCATTTGTTGGAGAGTCTTGATGAATGGTATGTTTACATGGAGGGATGCAAACATGTCGAGAAACTTTGAGTACACTCTCCTTTCTACACCCCCTTGAGTCTTTGGGGAAAAGGTGCATATGAGTTCAGAATCTCCTTCTCCCTTAACTCCTTCCTTTGTGTGGGGTTGGTTTCTTGGTCACTCTCTTCTTGCTTCTCTACTGGAATATCTTGAGAGTGTTCTAATGGTTTGTTCAGTTCTTCCACACTCCCCTCATCACTTTTAGTGATCATCTTGCATTATTCCCATCTTATCTTTTTTGCTTCACCTCTCGGGTTTTTCTCTGAGTCACTTAGGAAGCTATCAGTAGGCTTGGGAATCTGCTGAGAGAGATATCCCACTTGAGACTCCAGCCTCTTGATGGTATCTCCCTGGTTTTTTATATTAGCTCGCACTTCATCCTTGAACACTCTATTGTCTTGGACTTCCTTGCATATACCTTCAAGTAGAGTCTCAATTCTGGAGAGTCTATCTTCGGATGGTGATGGTGAATTGAGGTAGGAGGGGTGAGCAGGGCCATTTTGGTTTTGATATGGATGTTGAGAGGTACTGTTGGGTGGGTGTTTGATGAGCGGATAATTTATACACTTTTTGGCATTGTTTTTAGATAGTTTTTAGTAGGATCTAGCTACTTTTAGGGATGTTTTCATTAGTTTTTGTGCTAAATTCATATTTCTAGACTTTACTATGAGTTTGTGTATTTTTTTGTGATTTCAGGTATTTTTTGGCTGAAATTGAGGGACCTGAGCAAAACTCTGATAAGAAGGCTGACAAAGGACTGCTGATGTTGTTGGATTCTGACCTTTCTGCACTCGAAATAAATTTTCTGGAGCTACAGACCTTTAAATGGCACGATATCAATGGCGTTAGAAAGTAGACATCCAGAGCTTTTCAGAAATATATAATAGTTTATACTTTATTTGAGATTAGACGACGCAAACTGGCGCTCAACACCAGTTCCATGCTGTATTCTGGAGTCAAACGCCAGAAACACGTCATGAACCAGAGTTAAACGCCAAAAACACGCTACAACTTGGCGTTTAACTCCAAGAGAAGCCTCTACACGTGTAAAGCTCAAGCTCAGCCCAAGCACACACCAAGTGGGTCCCAGAAGTAGATTTCTGCATCAATTACTTAATTCTGTAAACCCTAGTAGCTAGTCTAGTATAAATAGGACATTTTACTAGTGTATTAGACGTTTTTGATTGTATAGTCTCTTGACCATTCGGTCTTTTGATCATTCATAGGGGCTGGCCATTCGGCCATGCCTGGACCTTCATCACTTATGTATTTTCAACGGTGGAGTTTCTACACATCATAAATTAAGGTGTGGAGCTCTGCTGTACCTCAAGTTTTAATGCAAAGTACCACTATTTTCTATTTAGTTCAAGCTTATTCTTATTCTAAGATATTCGTTGCACTTCAACATGACGAATGTGATGATCCGAGACACTCACCATTATTCTCACCTATGAACGCATGATTGACAACCACTTCCGTTTTACCTTAGACCGAGCGCATATCTCTTGGATTCCATAATCAGAATCTTCGTGGTATAAGCTAGAATTGATGGCGGCATTCATGAGAATCCGGAAAGTCTAAACCTTGTCTGTGGTATTCCGAGTAGGATTCAGGGATTGAATGACTGTGACGAGCTTCAAACTCGCGATTGTTGGGCGTGATGACAAACGCAAAAGAATCAATGGATTCTATTCCGGCATGATCGAGAACCCACAGATGATTAGCCGTGCTGTGACAGAGCATTTGGACTATTTTCACTGAGAGGATGGGATGTAGCCATTGACAACGGTGATGCTCTACATACAGCTTGCCATGGAAAGGAGTAAGAAGGATTAGATGAAAGCAGTAGGAAAGCAGAGATTCAGAAAGAACACAGCATCTCCATACACTTATCTGAAATTTCCACCATTGAATTACATGAGTAACTCTATCTTTATTTTATGCTTTATTTTATTATTATTTTCGAAAAACCATTATAACCATTTGAATCCGCCTGACTGAGATTTACAAGATGACCATAGTTTGCTTTATACCAACAATCTCCGTGGGATCAACCCTTACTCACGTAAGGTATTACTTGGACGACCCAGTGCACTTGCTGGTTAGTTGTGCGGAGTTGTGAAGAAAGTGCTGAGTTAGTAGATGCTCATACCAAGTTGAATGCCATTGTTAGAGATCACAATTTCGTGCACCAAGTTTTTGGCGCCGTTGCCGGGGATTGTTCGAGTTTGGACAACTGACGGTTCATCTTGTTGCTCAGATTAGGTAATTTTTTTTTCAAAAAGTTTTCAAAAATCTTTCAAAAAATTTTTTATTTTATCTTCGTTTTTCCAAAAAAGTAATTTTCAAAAAAATAATAAATACAAAAAAATAATAAAATAAAAAAATCAAAAATATTTTGTGTTTCTTGTTTGAGTCTAGAGTCAATTTTTAAGTTTGGTGTCAATTGCATGTTTTTAAAATTTATGCATTCTTTTTTTCGAAAATTCATGCATGTATTCTTCATGATCTTCAAGTTGTTCTTGATAAGTCTTCTTGTTTGATCTTTAAATTTTCTTGTTTTGTGTCTTTTGTTATTTTTCATATGCATTTTTGCATTCATAGTGTCTAAGCATTAAAGATTTCTAAGTTTGGTGTCTTGCATGTTTTTCTTTTCTTGAAAATTTTTCAAAAATAAGTCTTGATGTTCATCTTGATCTTCAAAGTGTTCTTGGTGTTCATCTTGACATTCATAGTGTTCTTGCATGCATTAAGTGTTTTGATCCAAAATTTTCATGTTTTGGGTCATATTGGTATTTTTCTCTCTCCTCATTAAAAATTAAAAAATAAAAAATATCTTTTCCTTATTTTTCTCAAAATTTCAAAAATTTGAGTTGACTTAGTCAAAAAAATTTTTAAAACTTAGCTATTTCTTATAAGTCAAGTCAAATTTTCAATTTTAAAAAAAAAATCCTATCTTTTCAAAATCTTTTTCAAAAATCAAATCTTTTTCATTTTTCTTTTATGATTTTCGAAAATTTAAAATTATTTTTCAAAATCTTTTTCTTATCTTTATTTCAAAATTTCGAAAATTTTACTAACAATTAATGTGATTGATTTAAAAATTTGAAGTTTGTTTCCTTCTTGTTAAGAAAGGTTCAATCTTTAAATTCTAGAATCATATCTTTTAGTTTCTTGTTAGTCAAGTAATCAATTTTAACTTTAAAAATCAAATCTTTTTCAAAATATCATTTTCAATCATATCTTTTAAAAATATCTTATTTTCAAATCATATCTTTTTCAAAATCAATTTCAAAATATCTTTTCTAACTTCTTATCTTTTTAAAATTGATTTTTAAATCTTTTTCAACTAACTAATTGACTTTTTATTTGTTTTAAAATTCTTATCTTTTTCAAAACCACTTAACTACTTTCTCCTCTCTAATTTTCGAAAATTCCTCCCTCTTTTTCAAAACTTTCTTAATTAACTAATTTTTTCAAATTTTAATTTTAATTTTAATTCTTCTCTTAATTTTCGAAAATCACTAACCCTTTTCCAAAATTATTTTTCGAAATTCTCTCCCTCTCATCTTCTTCTATTTATTTATTTATTTACTAACACTTCTCTTCATCTCAAGAATTCGAACCTATCTTCCCCCTTGTGTTTGGATTCTTAACTCTTTTCCTTCTTCTATTTCTTTCTTCTTCTACTAACATAAAGGAATCTCTATACTATGACATAGAGGATTCCTCTTCCTTTTCTGTTCTCTTCTTTTTCATATGAGCAGGAACAAGGAAAAAGGCATTCTTGTTGAAGCTAATCCTGAACCTAAAAGGATTCTGAAGAGGAAACTGAGAGAAGCTAAAATACAACAATCCAGAGACAACCTTACTAAAATTTTCGAACAAGAAAAGGATATGGCAGCCGAACCCAACAACAATAATGCAAGGAGGATGCTAGGTGACTATACTACACCTACTTCCAAGTTTGATGGAAGAAGCATCTCAATCCCTGCCATTGGAGCAAACAATTTTGAGCTGAAACCTCAACTAGTTGCTCTAATGCAACAGAACTGCAAGTTCCATAGACTTCCATCAGAAGATCCCTATCAGTTTTTAACTGAGTTCTTGCAGATTTGTGAGACTATTAAGACTAATGGAGTAGATCCTGAAGTCTACAGGCTCATGCTTTTCCCTTTTGCTGTAAGAGATAGAGCTAGAACATAGTTAGACTCACAACCTAAAGATAGCATGGACTCTTGGGAAAAGCTGGTCACGGCCTTCTTGGCTAAGTTTTTTTCTCCTCAAAAGTTGAGCAAGCTTAGAGTGGATGTTCAAACCTTCAAACAAAAAGAAGGTGATTCCCTCTATGAAGCTTGGGAAAGATACAAACAGATGACCAAAAGGTGTCCTTCTGACATGCTTTCAGAGTGGACCATTCTGGATATATTCTATTATGGTCTATCTGAGTTCTCCAAGATGTCACTGGACCATCCTGCAGGTGGATCCATTCATCTAAAGAAAAATGCCTGCAGAAGCTCAAGAACTTATTGACATGGTTACAAATAACCAATTCATGTACACTTCTGAGAGGAATTCTGTGAATAATGGGACGCCTCAGAGGAAGGAAGTTCTTGAAATTGATGCTCTGAATGCCATATTGGCTCAGAATAAAATGTTGACTCATCAAGTCAACATGATTTCTCAAAGTCTGAATGGATGGCAAAATGCATCCAACAGTACTAAAGAGGCATCTTCTAAAGAAGAAGCTTATGATCTTGAGAACCCTACAATAGCAGAAGTAAATTACATGGGAGAACCTTATGGAAACACCTATAATTCCTCATGGAGAAATTATCCAAATTTCTCATGGAAGGATCAACAAAAGCCTCAACCAGGCTTTAATAATGGTGGAAGAAATAGGCTCAGCAATAACAAGCCTTTTCCATTATCTTTTCAGCAACAGACAGAGAATTTTGAGCAGAGCACCTCTAACTTAGCAAACATAGTCTCTGATCTGTCTAAGGCCACTTTAAGTTTCATGAGTAAAATGAGGTCCTCCATCAGAAATTTGGAGGCACAAGTGGGCCAGCTGAGTAAGAAAGTCACTGAAACTCCTCCTAGTACTCTTCCAAGCAATATTGAAGAAAATCCAAAAGGAGAGTGCAAGGCCATTGATATTATCAATATGGCCAAATCCAAGGAGGAAGGGGAGGATGTGAATCCCAATGAGAAAGACCTCATGGGACGTCTCCCAGACAAGAAGGAGTTCCTTATTGAGAACCTAAAGGAATCTGAGGCTCATACAGAGACCACAGAGATCCCATTAAACCTCTTTCTGCCATTCATGAGCTCTGAAGACCATTCTTCCTCTGAAGAGGATGAAGACGTAACTGGAGAGTAAGTTGCTCAATATCTGGGAGTTATCATGTAGCTGAATTCCAAGTTATTTGGTAATGAGACTTGGGAAGATGAACCTCCCTTGCTCATTAGTGAACTAGATACATGGGTTCAGCAAGCTCTACCTCAAAAGAAACAAGACCTTGGTAAATTCTTAATATCCTGTACTATAGGTACCAGGACCTTTGAGAAGGCTCTTTGTGACCTGGGGTCAGGGATAAATCTTATGCCACTCTCTGTAATGGAGAAGCTGGGGATCATTGAGGTACAGCCTGCCACATTCTCATTACAGATGGTAGACAAGTCAGTAAGACAAGCTTATGGATTAGTAGAGGATTTGTTAGTAAAGGTTAAAGGCCTTTACATCCCTGCTGATTTCATAATCTTAGACACTATGAAGGAGGAGGATGAATGCATTATCCTTGGAAGACCCTTCCTAGCCACAGCAGGAGCTGTGATTGATGTTGAGAGAGGAGAGCTAGTCCTTCAATTAAATGGGGACTACCTTGTATTTAAAGCTCAAAGATCTTCTTTTGCAACCATGGAGAGGAAGCATGAAAAGCTTCTCTCAATACAGAGTCAAACAAAGCCCCCACAATCAAACTCTAAGTTTGGTGTTGGGAAGCCACAACCAAACTCTAAGTTTGGTGTTGAACCCCCACATTCAAACTCTAAGTTTGGTGTTGGGAGTCTACAACATTGACCTGATCACCTGTGAGGCTCCATGAGAGCCCATTGTCAAGCTATTGACATTAAAGAAGCGCTTATTGGGAGGCAACCCAATTTTTATTTATCTAATTTTATTTTTATTTTATTTTATTGTTCTTTTATGTTTTCTTAGGTTCATGATCATGTGGAGTCACAAAACAAATACTAAAATTAAAAATAAAATCAAAAACAGCAGAAGAAACAGCACACCCTGGAGGAAGGGCTTACTGGTGTTTAAACGCCAGTAAGGAGCATCTGGCTGGCGTTCAATGCCAGAACAGAGCATGGATCTGGCGTTGAACGCCAAAAACATGCAGCAATCTGGCGTTTAAATGCCAAGATTGCACACTGAGGGAAGCTGGCGTTCAACGCCAGAAACATGCTACAGACTGGCGTTGAACGCCCAAAACAAGTATAGAACTGGCGTTTAACGCCAGAAACAAGCATCAATCTGGCGTTAAACGCCAGGATTGTATGAAAAGGGCGTTTTACACGCCTCATTGGTGCAGGGATGTAAATTCTTGACACCTCAGGATCTGTGGATCCCACAGGATCATCTCAGGATCTGTGGACCCCACAGGATCCCTACCTACCTCAACTTACCTTCTTTCTTCTTCACACAATCTAATAACACTCTTCCCCAAACACACTTCACCAATCACCTCAATCTCTCTTCCCAATTACCCTTTCACCACTCACATCTATCCACTCTTCCCCATAAACCCCATCTACCTTCAAAAATTCAAAATCTCTTTCCCACCCACACCCACCCTAAATGGCCGAACCTACTCCCTCTCCCTTAACTATATAAACCCCTCTATCCTTCTTCATTTTCCCACAACACTACCCTCTCTTCTTTACCTTGGCCGAAACCACTCACCGCTCCCTTTCCTCCATATTTTCTTCTTCTTTTGCTCGAGGGTGAGCAATATTCTAAGTTTGGTGTGGTAAAAGCATAGTTTTTTGTTTTTCCATAACCACTTATGGCACCTAAGGCCGGAGAAACCTCTAGAAAAGGGAAAGGGAAGACAAAAGCTTCCACCTCCGAGTCATGGGAGATGGAGAGATTCATCTCAAAGGTCCATCAAGACCACTTCTATGATGTTGTGGCCAAGAAGAAGGTGATCCCTGAGGTCCCTTTCAAGCTCAAGAAAAATGAGTATCCGGAGATCCGACATAAGATCCAAAGAAGTTGGGAAGTTCTGACCAGCCCCATTCAACAAGTCAAAATTTTAATGGTTCAAGAGTTCTATACCAATGCATGGATCACTAGGAACCATGATCAAAGTATGAACCCGAATCCAAAGAATTATCTTACAATGGTTCGGGGAAATACTTAGATTTCAATCCGGAAAATATGAGGTTGGCGTTCAACTTGCCTATGATGCAAGAAAACGTACACCCCTACACTAGAAGGGTCAACTTTGATCAAAGGTTGGACCAAGTCCTTATGGACATATGTGTGGAAGGAGCTCAATGCAAAAGAGATTCAAGAGGCAAGCCGGTTCAATTGAGAAGACTGGACCTTAAGCCAGTAGCTAGAGGATGGTTGGAGTTCATCCAACGCTCCATCATCCCCACTAGCAACCGATCTGAAGTTACTGTGGATCGGGCCATCATGATCCATAGCATCATGATTGGAGAGGAAGTAGAAGTTCATGAAGTCATCTCTCTTGAATTCTACAAATAGTCGAAAAGTCTTCCACCATGACAAGGCTAGCTTTTCTTCATCTTATTTGCCATCTATGCTACTCAGTTGGAGTTATCATAGAAGGAGACATCCTCATTGAAGAGAACAAGCCCATCACTAAGAAAATGATGGAGCAAACAAGAGAGGCCATCCATAGATCTCAAGAGATGCATGAGGAAGCTCATCATCAAGAAATCCCTGAGATGCCTGGTGGACGGAATTGTGATCCATGTTCTAACTATTTTGAGATGAAATCATTATTATGGCACTAGTTGAATCCACAACTCCGTTCAACTAACCAGCAAGTGTACTGGGTCGTCCAAGTAATAAACCTTACGCGAGTAAGGGTCGATCCCACAGAGATTGTTGATATGAAGCAAGCTATGGTCACCTTGTAAATCTCAGTTAGGCAGATTAAATTTGTTTATGGTTTCGAAAATTAATAATAAAAGAGAAATAATAAAAGGGATAGAATACTTATGCAGATTCATTGGTGGGAATTTCAGATAAGCATATGGAGGTACTGTAAGGCTCAAGGACGCCTGCTCTCCTACTGCTTCAACTCAATCCTTCTTACTCCTTTCCATGGCAAGCTGTATGTAGGGCATCACCGTTGTCAGTGGCTACATCCCATCCTCTCAGTGAAAATGGTCCTCTGCGGCTGTCACTCGCATGGCTAATCATCTGTCAGTTCTCAATCAGGTTGGAATAGAATCCATTGATTCTTTTGCGCTTGTCATCACGCCCAGCCTTCAGGAGTTTGAAGCTTGTCACAGTCATTCAATCCCAGAATCCTACTCGGAATACCATAGACAAGGTTTAGACTTTCCGGATCCTCATGAATGCCGCCATCTATCTAGCTTATACCACGAAGATTCTGTTGGGGAATCTAAGAGATACACATTCAAGCTCTGTTGCATGTAGAACGGAAGTGGTTGTCAATCACGTGCGTTCATAAGTGAGAATGATAATGAGGGTTATCTAATCATCACATTCATCATGTTCTTGGGTGCGAATGAATATCTTGGAATAAGAATAAGAGAGAATTGAATAAAAGAAAATAGAACTGCATTAATACTTGAGGTACAGCAGAGCTCCACACCCTTAATCTATGGTGTGCAGAAACTCCACCGTTGAAAATACATAAGTAAAAGGTTCAGGCATGGTCGAATGGCCAGCCCCCTAAAACGTGATCAATAGCCTCTTAGAATGAAGAATAAAACAAAACTGAGACCAAAGATGAAACGTGGTCAAAAGACATCCAATACAATAGTTAAATGTTCTATTTATAATAAACTAGCTCCTAGGGTTTACATGAGTAAGTAATTGATGCATAAATCCACTTCCGGGGCCCACTTGGTGTATGCTTGGGCTGAGCTTGATCAATCCACGAGCTGAGGCTTCTCTTGGAGTTGAACTCCGAGTTATGACGTGTTTTGGGCGTTCAACTCCGGATCATGACGTTTTTCTGGCGTTTAACTCCAGATAGCAGCATGTACTTGGCGTTCAACGCCAAGTTACGTCGTCAATTTCCGAATAAAGTATAGACTATTATATATTGCTGGAAAGCCCTGGATGTCTAATTTCCAACGCCGTTGAGAGCACGCCAATTGGAGTTCTGTAGCTCCGGAAAATCCATTTTGAGTACAGGGAGGTCAGATTCCAACAGCATCAGCAGTCCTTTTGTCAGCCTTTTTCAGAGTTTTGCTCAAGTCCCTCAATTTCAGCCAGAAATTACCTGAAATCACAGAAAAACACACAAACTCATAGTAAAGTCCAGAAATGTGAATTTAACATAAAAACTAAGGAAAACATCCCTAAAAGTAGCTTAAACTTACTAAAAACTACCTAAAAACAATGCCAAAAAGCGTATAAATTATCCGCTCATCAATGCCTCAAGGAATGAATTTTTCTCCAAATAACTATTGGGAACAACTCAACACTTCTCTAGAAGACTTGAGTTATAACATAGATCAATTAAGGGTGGAACATCAAGAGCACTCCATCATTCTCCATGAGATTAGAGAAGATCAAAGAGCAATGAGGGAGGAGCAACAAAGGCAAGGAAGAGACATAGAAGAGCTCAAGGACATCATTAGTCCATTAAGAAGAAGACGCCACCATCAATAAGGTGGACTCATTCCTTGTTCTTATTTCTCTGTTTTTCGGTTTTTATGCTATAAGTTTGTCTATGTTTGTGTCTTCATTACATGATCATTAGTATTTAGTAACTATGTCTTAAGGCTATGAATAATTTCATGAATCCTTCACCTCTCTTAAATGAAAAAATGTTTCTAATACAAAAGAACAAGAAGTACATGAGTTTCGAATTCATTCTTGAAATTAGTTTAATTATATTGATGTGGTGACAATATTTTTTGTTTTCTGAATGAATGCTTGAACAGTGCATATTTTTTATCTTGTTGTTTATGAATGTTAAAATTGTTGGCTCTTGAAAGAATGATGAACAAGGAGAAATGTTATTGACAATCTGAAAAATCATGAAATTGATTCTTGAAGCAAGAAAAAGCAGTGAAAAAGCAAAAGTATTCAAAAAAAAGTGGCGAAAAAAATTAGAAAGAAAAAGAAAAAGCAAGCAGAAAAAACCAATAGCCATTAAACTAAAAGACAAGGGTAAAAAGGATCCAAGGCTTTGAGCATCAATGGATAGGAGGGACCAAGGAAATAAAATCCAGGCCTAAGCGGCTAAATCAAGCTGTCCCTAACCATGTGCTTGTGGCATGTAGGTCAAAGTGAAAAGCTTGAGACTGAGTGGTTAAAGTCGTGATCCAAAACAAAAAGAGTGTGCTTAAGAACCCTGGACACCTCTAACTGGGGACCTTAGCAAAGCTGAGTCACAATCTGAAAAGGTTCACCCAGTCATGTGTTTGTGGCATTTATGTATCCGGTGGTAATACTGGAAAACAAAGTGCTTAAGGCCACGGCCAAGACTCATAAAACTAGTTGTGTTCAAGAATCAACATACTTAACTAGGAGAATCAATAACACTATCTAAAATTCTGAGATCCTATAGATGCCAATCATTCTGAACTTCAAAGGAAAAAGTGAGATGCCAAAACTGTTCAGAAGTAAAAAGCTACAAGTCCCGCTCATCTAATTAGAACTAATATTCATTGATATTTTGGGATTTATAGTATATTCTCTTCTTTTTATCCTATTTGATTTTCAGTTGCTTGGGGACAAGCAACAGTTTAAGTTTGGTGTTGTGATGAGCAGATAATTTATACGCTTTTTGGCATTATTTTTAGATAGTTTTTAGTAGGATCTAGCTACTTTTAGCGATGTTTTCATTAGTTTTTATGCTAAATTCAAATTTCTGGACTTTACTATGAGTTTGTGTGTTTTTCTATGATATCAGATATTTTCTGGCTGAAATTGAGGGACCTGAGCAAAACTCTGATAAGAAGGCTGACAAAGGACTGCTGATGCTGTTGGATTCTGACCTCCGTACACTCGAAATAGATTTTATGGTGCTACAAAACTCCAAATGGCGCGATCTCAACGGCATTAAAAAGTAGACATCTAGGGATTTCCAGCAATATATAATAGTCTATACTTTATTCGAGATTAGATGACGCAAACTGGCACTCAACGCCAGTTTCATGCTACATTCTGGAGTCAAACGCCAGAAACACGTCACGAACCAGAGTTAAACGCCAAAAATACGCTACAACTTGGCGTTTAACTCCAAGAGAAGTCTCTACACGTGTAAAGCTCAAGCTCAGCTCAAGCACACACCAAGTGGGCCCCGGAAGTGGATTTCTGCATCAATTACTTAATTCTATAAACCCTAGTAGCTAGTCTAGTATAAATAGGACATTTTACTAGTGTATTAGACGTTTTTGATTGTATAGTCTCTTGACCATTCAGTCTTTTGATCATTCATGGGGGCTGGCCATTCGGCCATGCCTGGACCTTCATCACTTATGTATTTTCAACGGTGGAGTTTCTACACATCATAGATTAAGGTGTGGAGCTCTGTTGTACCTCAAGTTTTAATGCAAAGTACCACTATTTTCTATTCAATTCAAGCTTATTCTTATTCTAAGATATTCGTTGCACTTCAACATGACGAATGTGATGATCCATGACACTCATCATCATTCTCACCTATGAACGCGTGATTGACAACCACTTCCGTTCTACCTTAGACTGAGCGCATATCTCTTGGATTCTTTAATCAGAATCTTCGTGGTATAAGCTAGAATTGATGGTGGCATTCATGAGAATCTGGAAAGTCTAAACCTTGTCTGTGGTATTCCGAGTAGGATTCAGGGATTGAATGACTGTGACGAGCTTCAAACTCGCGATTGTTGGGCGTGATGACAAACGCAAAAAAATCAATGGATTCTATTCCGGCATGATCGAGAACCGACATATGATTAGCCGTGCTGTGACAGAGCATTTGGACCATTTTCACTGAGAGGATGGGATGTAGCCATTGACAACGGTTATGCCCTACATACAGCTTGCCATGGAAAGGAGTAAGAAGGATTAGATGAAAGCAGTAGGAAAGCAGAGATTCAGAAGGAACACAGCATCTCCATACACTTATCTGAAATTTCCACCATTGAATTACATGAGTAACTCTATCTTTATTTTATGCTTTATTTTATTATTATTTTGGAAAAACCATTATAACCATTTGAATCCGCCTGACTGAGATTTACAAGATGACCATAGTTTGCTTCATACCAACAATCTCTGTGGGATCGATCCTTACTCACGTAAGGTATTTCTTGGACGACCCAGTGCACTTGCTGGTTAGTTGTGTAGAGTTGTGAAGAAAGTGCTGAGTTAGTAGATGCGCATACTAAGTTGAATGCCATTGTTAGAGATCATAATTTCGTGCACCAGTGTTGATATGATCTCTGTGTGGAATGTTGGTGAGTTGCATTGTTATTGGGGTTGTGACGTCTCTGATCTTGGCCTTGATTTTGTTGATTTTCCCACCCAAAGTTTGGGTGGTTCTTCCAACCAGGATTATAAGTTTTGGAGTATGGATCATGGGCCTGCCTAGGTGAGTTCCCAATATAGTTGGCTTGTTCCCAGTCACTCTCTTCCTCTATATTTACTCCTTCTTGAGCTGATGATGAAGTGGTGACTGCTGCAACTTGGTTCCCTTCCATCTTCTTGGTAAGGTCAACTAACTATTTGGTGATCATCTTGTTTTGAGCCAACAGTGCATCCATATGATTTAGCTCCATCACTCCTCGAGTATTGCTCTTTTCAGAAGCATAGAAGTAGGCATTCTCAGCTACAGTCTCGATGACATCTATGGCTTCTTCAATGGTGTTTTTCTTGTTTAGAGATCCCCCAAATGAATGGTCTACTGCATTTTTTTATTCATAAGAAAGACCCTCATAGAAAATGTGTAGTTGCACCCATTCATTGAACATGCCTGGTGGGCACCTTCTTGTTAAGTCCTTAAACCTCTCCCATGCCTCATAGAGAGTTTCACCATCTTGTTGCCTGAAGGTTTGTACCTCAGCTCTCAACTTGTTGATTCTTTGAGGAGGGTAGAATCTCGCCAAGAATTTGTTTACCACATCTTCCCACGTTGTTAAACTCTCCTTCAGGAAAGATTCCAGCCATTTAGATGCTTTATCTCTGAGTGAAAAGGGGAACAAAAGCAGTCTATAGGTGTTAGGATGAACACCATTAGACTTCACAGTATCACATATCCTTAGGAAGGTGATTAGATGTTGATTGGGGTCTTCTTGGGCACTTCCTCCGAATGCACAGTTGTTCTGAACGAGGGTCATGAGCTGGGGCTTTAGTTCAAAGTTATTGGCATGTATGGTTGGCTTTAGTTCAAAGTTATTAGATTGATGTAAGAGGCTAGAACTCTTCTCTCTTGCCCAGCATGATTCACTAGGCCTTCTTTAGCATGGTTGTGAGCTTTTTCTTCATGGTGGTTCTCCATATTCTCCTCCATATCTGTTTCAAAATACTACTCCTCTTTCTCAGCACCAACGACTCTCTTCCCTCTTGCTTCCCTCCTTAATCTAAGGAAGGTCCTCTCAGGTTCAGAATCAAAGGAAGTTGAAGCTCCGCTTCTTCTACCTGTCATACAACCAACAAAGCAAAAAGCAAGAAAGAAAATAAATGAATAAATTACTCTTGTTAGAATGGCTGTTAGTGTGAGTGGTGCAATGTATCAAATAGTTAGTGGGTTAGTGAACTAAATTGTAGATAGCAAGGGAAAACAGATGAAGAAGAAAGGAAACAAAAACAAAATAGCTAAACTGGAAGTAAATGACTAAAATGAAATAATCAAAACAAAGAAAATTGCTCAATCTAGTTATCCTCCAACTTAGTCATTGTCGATACAAAATCAATCCCCGGCAACGGTGCCATAAACTTGATGCACGGAAACTTGTCTCTCAACAAATTTCCCTTCGGCAAGTATACCGAATTGTCGTCAAGTAAAAACTCACAATAGAGTAAGGTCGAATCCCACAGGGATTGATTGGTCAAGCAACTTTAATTGGAGGAATGTTCTAGTTGAGCTAAGCAGAAGTTGAGTTGATAATTGCAGAAAATTAAATAGCAGAAAAGCAAATGACAGAAAATGTAAATGCTGGAAATAAATGGCGGAATGTAAATTGTAGAATCTTAAATGAAGATTTGGGAAGATGAACATAAAGGTAAATGACAGAAGGTAAAGAGAATGGGTAAGATAAAAAATTAGGGATTCATTGGGCTTAGGAGATGTTACATTCTCCGGATCAAGTTTATTCTCATCTCTTCCTCAATCAATACAGTCATTGATCTCCTTGGCAATCTTAAGGGATTGGATCTCAATTCCTTGGCAACCCAATCTCTCTAAGCTTGAACAATTGCCCAATTCCTTGATTTAATTACTCATGGGAAGAGATGAAGTATGGTCACTGATTATACCACATGTATTTCCAAATCAAAGTGTTGGTAGAATTATATGTCACTATATCCATCCAAACCCCAATTTGGTCCAACATGAGAAAGCAATTCTAGTATGATCTCCTCATCCCTTTTCCATGGCTCAGAGGAGCTCTAATTATGGAGAGTTTCTTTTCCAAGACAACTAACCAATTGATTTAAGATCGAAAGCTTTCTAGTAAATCAAGAGAAAAGAAAGAGGAAGAAGAATGAAAACTATAATTGATCCATCAAATTACAACAGAGCTCCCTAACTCAATGAAAAGGGGTTTAGTTGTTCATAGCTCTAAAAATGGAAGATGATAGAGAAGAGTTCATTCTCCAGTAAACTAGAATTTGCAGGAAAAGTAAATATACAGAATGTAGTTCCCAATAATTCCAAGACTCCTTTCTAGTTCAAAACTACTTCCTATATATACTACTCTTCTGATCTTCTAGTTAGCTCTTCAAGTCTTGGATATGGGCCCTTGATCTTTAGTTAAAGTAGTTACAGTATTCAGTGGGCTCAACTTTGCTTGCAGAAAGAATGTGAGTCAGGCATGGTAGGACGTTAGTTAGGACGTTAGTGGCGTTAACGTTAGGTGTAAACTTGGGTTTGAAAGCGTTAGTGACGATAACTTTGATACTAACGTTCCAAACTAATTGATCCACGTTAACTTCAACGTTAGTGGTACTAACGTGACCACTAACGTAGCCTCTTAGCCCTTCGCAAGCGTTATTGGCACTTACTTTTACCAATAACGCTACTCCTTGTCCCTCTTTCCCACGTTAATGATCCACGTTAGTGTAACTAACGTGGCCCTTAATGTGGGCATGCCCAAGCTCGAGGTCATTTGTGACACTCACCTTTGTCACTAACGCTTCAAAATGCCCCCTTCTTTCCACGTTAGTGCCTCACGTTAATGGCATTAACGTGACCACTAATGTGGTTGTGCTTGCCATCTCCAACGTTAGTGACAAAGGTTATTATCACTAACGTTGGCCTATCATTCATTGCTCCACGTTACTATTCACGCTAGTGGTCTTAACGTGACCACTAACGTAGGCAATCTAGGCCTGATCCAGCATTAGTGACAAAGGTGAGTGTCACTAACGTTGGCGATCTCTTCTTTATTCCACGTTAGAGTTCACGTTAATTGAATTAACGTGACTCTTAACGTGGCTATGTGTGGCCTTTTGGAACGTTAGTGGTGTTTACTTTTACCACTAACGTTGGAGCTTCCCTTTCCTTCCACGTTAGTTCCCATGTTAATGTAACTAACGTGGCAACTAACGTGGGTTATGATGGCTTTCGAAGGCGTTATTGATGATAACTTGTCCACTAACGCTGCAAGCTTGCTCCCATTCCACGTTAGTGGTCACGTTAGTGAGACTAACGTGGTGGCTAACGTGGCTCTTCTTTGCTTCTTTTGTCCTGAAATCAAACAAACAGGGTGCATCAAAGCTCTGTTTCAAGTTATGGGATCATGCATCATCCATTTTATCATTCAATTCATGCATAATTCTCATGAAATCATGTAAATTTCACAATGTTTGCTTGAATTAAGATGTAAGTGTGTTTTTACCCAAAACTTGCTTATTTACTAAGAAAATGCATGAAACTACCCTAAAACAGTAAAGAAAAGGTCAGTGAAACTGGCCCATATGCCCTGGCATCAGCAGGTCATGATTACTACTACTTTTTGGATGGCTATTCAGGCTACAACCAAATTACAGTAGATCCCCAGGACCAAGAGAAAACAGCATTCACATGTCCATCTGGAGTATTCGCCTACAGAAGAATGCCATTTGGACTGTGCAATTGATGAGCGGATAATTTGTACGCTTTTTGGCATTGTTTTTAGTATGTTTTAGTAAGATCTAGTTAGTTTTTAGTATATTTTTATTAGTTTTTAGTTAAAATTCACTTTTCTGGACTTTACTATGAGTTTGTGTGTTTTTCTGTGATTTCAGGTATTTTCTGGCTGAAATTGAGGGATCTGAGCAAAAATCTGATCCAGAGACTCAAAAGGACTGCAGATGCTGTTGGATTCTGACCTCCCTGCACTCGAAGTGGATTTTCTGGAGCTACAGAAGCCCAATTGGCGCGCTCTCAACGGCGTTGGAAAGTAGACATTCTGGGCTTTCCAGCAATATATGATAGTCCATACTTTGCCCAAGATTTGATGGCCCAAACCGGCGTTCAAAGTCACCCTCAGAAATCCCAGCGTTAAACGCCGGAACTGGCACCTAAATGGGAGTTAAACGCCCAAACTGGCATAAAAGCTGGCGTTTAACTCCAAGAAGAGTCTCTACACGAAAATGCTTCATTGCTCAGCCCAAGCACACACCAAGTGGGCCCGGAAGTGGATTTTTATGTCATTTACTCATCTCTGTACACCCTAGGCTACTAGTTTTCTATATATAGGACCTTTGACTATTGTATTATCATCTTGGTTCTTCTGGTTCCCTCTTTGGGGCCGAAACCAATGATCACTTTTGTTCTTATGTATTTTCAACGGTGGAGTTTCTACACACCATAGATTAAGGTGTGGAGCTCTGCTGTACCTCGAGTATTAATGCAATTACTATTATTCTTCTATTCAATTCCGCTTGTTCTTTGTCCAAGATATCACTTGTTCTTCAACTTGATGAATGTGATGATCCGTGACACTCATCATCATTCTCACTCATGAACAAAGTGACTGACAACCACTCTTGTTCTACAAGCATACGAGGCTTAGTGAATATCTCTTGGATTCCTGATACACGATGCATGGTTGATCGCCTGACAACCGAGTGCTCGCCTGACAAACGAGCCAGCCATTCCGTGAGATCAGAATCTTCGTGGTATAGGCAAGAATTGATGGCGGCATTCAAGAGAATCCGGAAGGTCTAACCTTGTCTGTGGTATTCTGAGTAGGATTCAATGATTGAATGACTGTGACGTGCTTCAAACTCCTAGCAGGCGGGGCGTTAGTGACAGACGCAAAAGAATCACTGGATTCTATTCCGGCCTGACCGAGAACCGACAGCTGAATTCCGCGTGCTGTGACAGAGCATATGCAATCGTTTTCACTGAGAGGATGGGAGGTAGCCACTGACAACGGTGAAACCCTATACGAGCTTGCCATGGAAAGGAGTAAGAAGGATTGGATGAAGACTGTAGGAAAGCAGAGAGACGGAAGGGAAGGCATCTTCATACGCTTATCTGAAGCTCTCACCAATGATATACATAAGTATCTCTATCTTTATCTTTATGCTTTATTCATTTATCACTATACCCATTTGAGTCTGCCTGACTGAGATTTACAAGGTGACCATAGCTTGCTTCATACCAACAATCTCCGTGGGATCGACCCTTACTCACGTAAGGTATTACTTGGACGACCCAGTGCACTTGCTGGTTAGTTGTGCGAAGTTGTGTTTATGCCATGGTATTGAGCACCAAGTCTTTGGAGCCATTACTAGGGATTATTTGAGCTGTGAAAAGTAGTGATCACAATTTCGTGCACCAAGTTTTTGGCGCCGTTGCCGGGGATTGTTCGTGTATGGACAACTGACGGTTCATCTTGTTGCTTAGATTAGGTATTTTTCTTCAGAGTTCTTAAGAATGAATTCTAGTGTTTCAAGGTGATGTTCTTATCATCACCAAAGCTGATTGATTCTCATCAATTTAGCTCTTGAATGCAATGTCCTGCTGAAGCTTGGCCGGCCATGTCTAATTCCTTTAGACTAAAGCTTTAGACTAACATTGCATGATTCCTGGAATTCTCATTAAGAATTTTGATACCTTTATTTTCCTTTTCACTTAATTTTCGAAAAAGCACAAAAAAAAATTTACAAAATCATAAAATCCAAAAATATGTCTTGTTTGAGTCTAGAGTCTCATCTTAAGTTTAGTATCAATTGCATGTTTCTGTTCTTATTGCATTCATGCATGTGTCCTCATTGATCTTCAAGTTGTTCTTGATGATTTCCTTGTTTTGATCTTTGAATTCTATTGACTTGAGTGTTTTGTTATATGCATTCTCATTTTGTTAGTGTCAATGGTATACAAACTGCTAAGTTTGGTGTCGTGCATGCATTATTATTTGATTTTAGTTGCATTTTGATTATTCCTTATTATTAAAAATCCAAAAATATTTTTAATTTGTGTCTTTTCAAGTCAATAATACAGAGAATTGAAGATTCAGAACATACTGCAGAGGAATCACACAGAAAAAGCTGGGCATTCAAAAATGCCCAGTGAAGAAGACAGACTGGCGTTTAAACGCCAGCCAGGGTGCCTGGCTGGGCGTTTAACGCCCAAAAGGGTAGTAGTTTGGGCGTTAAACGCCAGAATGTGCACCATTCTAGGCGTTTAACGCCAGGATGGCACAAGGGGGAGGATTTTGTTTTCAAAATCAATTTTTTTCAAGTTTTCAAAGTTTTTCAAAATCAAATCTTTTTCAAATCATATCTTTTCAATCAAATGTTTTCAAAATCAATTTCTTTCCTTTTTAAAAGATACTTGCTAACAATTAATGATTTGATTGAACATTTCAAGTATGTTGCCTTTTCTGTTGAGAGAGGTTTTAATGTTTGAATCATATCTTTTCTTGTTAGGCAAGTCATTAATTTTTAAAATCATATCTTTTCAAATTGTTTTCAAATCATATCTTTTAAAATTGTTTTCAAATCATATCTTCTCAATCACATCTTTTTAAAACCATAACTTTTCAATCATATCTTTTTAATCACATCTTTTTCAAAATAAGTTTTCAATCAAATCTTTTTAATTTCTAAATTTCAAAATCTTTTTCAAAAAATCACTTTACTTCTTTCCCACTTTTGTTTTCGAAAATCAATTAGTGTTTTTCAAAATGTTTTCAAAATCTTTTACTTAATTTTCGAAAATTACTTCCCTTCTTCTCACATCCTTCTATTTATGAACTAACTCTATTCCTTAATGCAAAATTCGAACTCCATCTTCTTTGATAAGTTCGAATTTTCTACTTCTGTCTTCTACTTTTCTTTTCCTCTGACACCTCAAGGAATCTCTATACTGTGACATAGAGGATTCCATATTTTCTTGTTTTCTTCTCTTTCATATGAGCAGGAACAAAGACAAAGGCATTCTTGTTGAAGCTGACCCTGAACCTGGAAGGACCTTGAAGCGAAAGCTAAGAGAAGCTAAGGCACAACTCTCTGTTGAGGACCTGACCGAATTCTTCAAAGAAGAAGAACCTATGGCAGCCGAAAACAACAACAATGCCAACAAATGCAAGGAAGGTTCTGGGTGACTTTACTGCACCTACTCCCGACTTCTATGGGAGAAGCATCTCTATCCCTGCCATTGGAGCAAACAACTTTGAGCTTAAGCCTCAATTAGTTTCTCTAATGCAACAGAATTGCAAGTTCCATGGACTTCCAATGGAAGATCCACATCAGTTTTTAGCTGAGTTCTTGCAAATCTGTGACACAGTCAAGACTAATGGGGTTGACCCTGAAGTCTACAGACTGATGCTATTCCCTTTTGCTGTAAGAGACAGGGCTAGAATATGGTTGGACTCTCAACCTAAAGATAGCCTGGATTCTTGGGAAAAGCTAGTCAATGCCTTCTTGGCAAAGTTCTTTCCACCTCAAAAATGGAGTAAGCTTAGAGTGGAAGTCCAAACCTTCAGACAGAAGGATGGAGAATCCCTCTATGAAGCTTGGGAAAGATACAAACAATTAATCAAAAAGTGCCCCTCAGACATGCTTTCTGAATGGAGCATCATAGGTATTTTCTATGATGGTCTATCTGAACTATCCAAGATGTCCTTGGATAGCTCTGCTGGAGGATCTCTTCATCTGAAGAAGACGCCTACAGAAGCTCAAGGGCTCATTGAAATGGTTGCAAATAACCAATTCATGTACACTTCTGAAAGGAATCCTGTGAACAATGGGACAAGTCAGAAGAAAGGAGTTCTTGAGATTGATGCTCTGAATGCCATACTGGCTCAGAACAAGATATTGACTCAACAAGTCAATTTGATTTCTCAAGGTCTGTCTGGAATGCAAAATGCACCTGGCAGTACTAAGGATGCTTCATCTGAAGAAGAAGCTTATGATCCTGAGAACCCTTCAATGGAAGAGGTGAACTACCTAGGAGAACCCTATGGAAACACCTATAATTCTTCATGGAGAAATCACCCAAATTTCTCATGGAAGAATCAAGAGAGACCTCAACAAGGTTTCAATAACAATAATGGTGGAAGAAACAGGTTTGGCAATGGCAAGCCTTTTCCATCATCTTCTTAGCAACAGACAGAGAATTCTAAGCAGAACCCCTCTGACTTAGCAACCATGGTCTCTGATCTAATCAAAACCACTCAAAGTTTCATGACTGAAACAAGGTCTTCCATTAGGAATTTGGAAGGACAAGTGGGACAGCTGAGCAAGAAAATAACTGAACTCCCTCCTAGTACTCTCCCAAGTAATACAGAAGAAAATCCAAAAGGAGAGTGCAAGGCCATCAATAAGGCCGAATTTGGAGAGGAAGGGGAGGAAGTGAACGCCACTGAGGAAGGCCTCAATGGGCGTGCACCAACCTCCAATGAGTTCCCCAATGAGGAACCATGGGAATCTGAGGCTCAAAATGAGACCATAGAGATTCCATTGGATTTACTTCTGCCTTTCATGAGTTCTGATGAGTATTCCTCCTCTGAAGAGGATGAGTATGTCACTGAAGAGCAAGTTGCTAAATACCTTGGAGCAATCATGAAGCTAAATGACAAGTTATTTGGAAATGAGACTTGGGAGACTGAACCTCCTTTGCTCACCAAAGAACTGGATGACTTGTCTAGGCAGAAATTACCTCAAAAGAGACAAGATCCTGGGAAGTTTTCCATACCTTGTACCATAGGCACCATGACCTTCAAGAAGGCTCTGTGTGACTTAGGGTCAAGTGTAAACCTCATGCCTCTCTCAGTAATGGAGAAGCTAGGGATCTTTGAGGTGCAAGCTACAAAAATCTCACTAGAGATGGCAGACAACTCAAGAAAACAAGCTCATGGACTTGTAGATAATGTTTTGGTGAAGGTTGAAGACCATTACATTCCTACTGACTTCATAGTCCTAGAGACTGGGAAGTGCATGGATGAATCTATCATCCTTGGCAGACCCTTCCTAGCCACAGCAAAGGCTGTGATTGATGTTGATGGAGGTGAACTAATCATTCAAGTGAATGAAGAATCCTATGTGTTTAAGGCTCAAGGATATCCCTCTATCACCATGGAGAGGAAGCATGAAGAGCTTCTCTCAAATCAGAGACAAGCAGAGCCCCCACAGTCAAACTCTAAGTTTGGTGTTGGGAGGCCACAACCAAACTCTAAGTTTGGTGTTGAACCCCCACATTCAAACTCTAAGTTTGGTGTTGGGAGGTTCCAACATTGCTCTGAGTATCTGTGAGGCTCCATGAGAGCCCTTTGTCAAGCTACTGACATTAAAGAAGCGCTTGTTGGGAGGCAACCCAATGATTATATTTTATATATTTCTCTTTGTTATTTTATGTTTTTTGTAGGTTGATGATCATAAGAAGTCACAAAATCCATTGAAAAAGCAAAAACAAAATGAAAAACAGGAAGAAAAATAGCACACCCTGGAGGAAGATGTTGCTGGCGTTCAAACGCCAGTAAACCCAGCAGTTGGGCGTTTAACGCCCAGTCTGGCACCATTCTGGGCGTTTAACGCCAGAAAGGGGCACCAGACTGGCGTTAAACGCCAGAAAAGGGCAAGAACCTGGCGTTAAATGCCAGGAATGGGCACCAGCCCGGCGTTTAACGCCAGAAATGGCTCAAAACGTGATTTTGAGCAACATTTGGTGCAGGGATGACTTTTCCTTGACACCACAGGATCTGTGGACCCCACAGGATCCCCACCAACCCCACCACTCTCTCTCTCTTCTTCCTCCATTCACCAATCACCTCTATACCTCTTCCCCAAAACCCCTTCACCTATCAAATCCCATCTTTCTCTTCACCACTCACATCCATCCTTCATAAATCCCCACCAACCTCACCCTTCAAATTCAAACCACTTTCCCTCCCAAACCCACCCAACATGACCGAACCCCATCTCCCCTCTCTCCTATAAATACCCTTCTTCATTCCTTCATTTTCACACAACCTAAACACCACTTCCCCCCTCCTTGGCCGAAAACACAAGCCATCTCCTTCTTCCTCATTTCTTCTTCTTCTACTCTCTTCTTTCTTCTTTTGCTCGAGGACGAGCAAACCTTTTAATTTTGGTGTGGTAAAAGCGTTGCTTTTTCGTTTTTCCATAACCATTTATGGCATCCAAGGCCGGAGAAACCTCTAGAAAGAGGAAAGGGAAGGCAAAAGCTTCCACTTCCGAGTCATGGGAGATGGATAGATTCATCTCAAGGGTGCATCAAGACCACTTCTATGAAGTTGTGGCCTTGAAGAAAGTGATCCCCGAGGTCTCCTTTTCACTCAAAAAGGGTGAATATCCGGAGATCCGCCATGAGATCCGAAGAAGAGGTTGGGAAGTGCTTACCAACCCCATTCAACAAGTCGGAATCTTGATGGTTCAAGAGTTCTATGCCAATGCATGGATCACCAAGAACCATGATCAAAGTGTGAACCCGGATCCAAAGAATTATCTTACTATGGTTCGGGGGAAATACTTGGATTTTAGTCCGAAAAATGTAAGGTTAGCATTCAACTTGCCCATGATGCAAGGAGATGAACATCCTTACACTAGAAGAGTCAACTTTGATCAAAAGGTTGGACCAAGTCCTCATAGATATCTGTGAAGAGGACGCCCAATGGAAGAGAAATTCAAGAGGGAAGCCGGTTCAACTGAGAAGGCATGACCTCAAGCCCATCACTAAGAAAATGATGGAGCAAACAAGAGACCCCTCTCATCATGAGAGAGGAGCAACAAAGACAAGAAAGAGACATTGAGGAGCTCAAGCACTCCATAGGATCTTCAAGAGGAAGAACAAGCCGCTATCACTAAGGTGGACCCGTTCTTTAATTTCCTTGTGATCATTAGTGTCTTAGTGTCTATGCCTTAAAGCTATGAATATGAATCCATCACCTTTCTTAAATGAAAACTGTTTTTATTACAAAAGAACAAGAAGTACAGGATTTCAAATTCATCTTTAAAACTAGCTTAATTAGTTTGATGTGGTGACAATACTTTTTGTTTTCTGAATGTATGCTTAAACAGTGCATATGTCTTTTGAATTTGTGGTTCATGAATGTTAAAAATTGTTGGCTCTTGAAAGAATGATGAAAAAGGAGACATGTTACTGAGGATCTGAAAAATCATAAAAATGATTCTTGAAGCAAGAAAAAGCAGTGAATACAAAAAAAAAAAAAGAGAAAGAGAAAAACGAAAAAGAAAAAAAAAAGGGGAAAAAGAAAAAGAAAGAAAAAGAAAGAAATAAAGTTGTGATCCAAGGCAAAAAGAGTGTGCTTAAGAACCCTGGACACCTCTAATTGGGGACTCTAGCAAAGCTGAGTCACAATCTGAAAAGGTTCACCCAATTATGTGTCTGTGGCATGTATGTATCCGGTGGTAATACTGGAAGACAGAGTGCTTTGGGCCACAGCCAAGACTCAATAAGTAACTGTGTTCAAGAATCATCATACTTAACTAGGAGAATCAATAACACTATCTGGATTCTGAGTTCCCAAAGAAGCCAATCATTCTGAATTTCAAAGGATAGAGTGAGATGCCAAACCTGTTCGGAGGCAAAAAGCTACTAGTCCCGCTCATCTAATTTGGAGCTAAGTTTCATTGATAATTTGGAGTCTATAGTATATTCTCTTCTTTTTATCTTATTTGATTTTCAGTTGCTTGAGGACAAGCAACAATTTAAGTTTGGTGTTGTGATGAGCGGATAATTTGTACGCTTTTTGGCATTGTTTTTAGTATGTTTTAGTAAGATCTAGTTAGTTTTTAGTATATTTTTATTAGTTTTTAGTTAAAATTCACTTTTCTGGACTTTACTATGAGTTTGTGTGTTTTTCTGTGATTTCAGGTATTTTCTGGCTGAAATTGAGGGATCTGAGCAAAAATCTGATCCAGAGACTCAAAAGGACTGCAGATGCTGTTGGATTCTGACCTCCCTGCACTCTAAGTGGATTTTCTGAAGCTACAGAAGCCCAATTGGCGCGCTCTCAACGGCGTTAGAAAGTAGACATCCTGGGCTTTCCAGCAATATATGATAGTCCATACTTTGCCTAAGATTTGATGGCCCAAACCGGCGTTCAAAGTCACCCTCAGAAATCCCAGCGTTAAACGCCGGAACTGGCACCTAAATGGGAGTTAAACGCCCAAACTGGCATAAAAGCTGGCGTTTAACTCCAAGAAGAGTCTCTACACGAAAATGCTTCATTGCTCAGCCCAAGCACACACCAAGTGGGCCCGGAAGTGGATTTTTATGTCATTTACTCATCTCTGTACACCCTAGGCTACTAGTTTTCTATATATAGGACCTTTGACTATTGTATTATCATCTTGGTTCTTCTGGTTCCCTCTTTGGGGCCGAAACCAATGATCACTTTTGTTCTTATGTATTTTCAACGGTGGAGTTTCTACACACCATAGATTAAGGTGTGGAGCTCTGCTGTACCTCGAGTATTAATGCAATTACTATTGTTCTTCTATTCAATTCCGCTTGTTCTTTGTCCAAGATATCACTTGTTCTTCAACTTGATGAATGTGATGATCCGTGACACTCATCATCATTCTCACTCATGAACAAAGTGACTGACAACCACTCTTGTTCTACAAGCATACGAGGCTTAGTGAATATCTCTTGGATTCCTGATACACGATGCATGGTTGATCGCCTGACAACCGAGTGCTCGCCTGACAAACGAGCCAGCCATTCTGTGAGATCAGAATCTTCGTGGTATAGGCAAGAATTGATGGCGGCATTCAAGAGAATCCGGAAGGTCTAACCTTGTCTGTGGTATTCTGAGTAGGATTCAATGATTGAATGACTGTGACGTGCTTCAAACTCCTAGCAGGCGGGGCGTTAGTGACAGACGCAAAAGAATCACTGGATTCTATTCCGGCCTGACCGAGAACCGACAGCTGAATTCTGCGTGCTGTGACAGAGCATATGCAATCGTTTTCACTGAGAGGATGGGAGGTAGCCACTGACAACGGTGAAACCCTATACGAGCTTGCCATGGAAAGGAGTAAGAAGGATTGGATGAAGACTGTAGGAAAGCAGAGAGACGGAAGGGAAGGCATCTTCATACGCTTATCTGAAGCTCTCACCAATGATATACATAAGTATCTCTATCTTTATCTTTATGCTTTATTCATTTATCACTATACCCATTTGAGTCTGCCTGACTGAGATTTACAAGGTGACCATAGCTTGCTTCATACCAACAATCTCCGTGGGATCGACCCTTACTCACGTAAGGTATTACTTGGACGACCCAGTGCACTTGCTGGTTAGTTGTGCGAAGTTGTGTTTATGCCATGGTATTGAGCACCAAGTCTTTGGAGCCATTACTAGGGATTATTTGAGCTGTGAAAAGTAGTGATCACAATTTCGTGCACCAGCAATGCACCTGCAACCTTCCAGAGGTGCATGCTCTCTATCTTCTCTGATATGGTGGAGAAATTTCTGGATGTCTTCATGGATGACTTCTCAGTATTTAGAGACTCATTCAGCTCCTGTCTTGACCATCTAGTAGTTGTTCTAAAAAGGTGCCAAGAGACTAACCTGGTTTTAAACTAGGAGAAATGTCACTTTATGGTGACTGAAGGAATTGTCCTTGGGCACAAAATTTTGAACAAGAAAATAGAAGTGGATCAAGCTAAGGTAGAGGTAATTAAAAAATTACCACCACCTGCCAATGTTAAGGCAATCAGAAGCTTTCTGGGGCACGCAAGATTTTATTGGAGGTTTATAAAGGATTTTTCAAAAATTACAAAACCTCTGAGCAATCTGCTAGCTGCTGACACACCATTTGTCTTTGACATAGAGTGTCTGCAGGCGTTTGAGACTCTGAAAGCTAAGCTGGTCACAGCACCAGTCATTTTTGCACCATACTGGCATTACCATTCGAACTAATATGTGATGCCAGTGACTATACCATTGGTGCCGTATTGGGATAGAGGCATGACAAGCTTCTGCATGTCATTTATTATGCTAGCCGTGTTTTAAATGACGCACAGAAGAATTACACAACCACAGAAAAGAAGTTGCTTGCAGTGGTTTATGCCATTGACAAGTTCAGATCCTATTTAGTAGGATCAAAAGTGATTGTGTACACTGACCATGCTGCTCTAAAATATCTCCTCACAAAGCAGGATTCAAAACCCAGACTCATAAGATGGGTGTTGCTTCTGGAAGAGTTTGATATAGAAATAAGAGACAGAAAAGGGACAGAGAACCAAGTAGCCGATCACCTGTCTCGGATAGAACCAATAGCAGGAGCATCCCTCCCTCCTACTGAGATCTCTGAAACTTTTCCAGATGAGCAATTGTTTGCCATTCAGGAAGCACCATGGTTTGTAGATATTGCAAACTATAAAGCTGTGAGATTCATACCCAAAGAGTACAGTAGGCAGCAAGCAAAAAAATTGGTTTCTGATGCAAAGTACTACTTATGGGATGAACCATATCTTTTTAAAAGCTGTGCAGACGGAATGATCCGTAGATGTGTACCTAGAGAAGAGGCACAGAAGATCCTATGACACTGCCATGGATCACAATATGGAGGACATTTTGGAGGTGAGCAAACAGCCACAAGGGTTCTCCAATGTGGCTTCTATTGGCCTACTCTCTATAGAGACTTCCGAGAGTTTGTACGTAACTGTGATAGTTGCCAAAGAGCTGGTAATTTGCCTCACGGTTATGCCATGCCTCAGCAAGGGATCTTAGAGATTGAGTTATTTGATGTATGGGGTGTTGACTTCATGGAACCTTTCCCACCATCATATTCAAACACTTATATTCTGGTGGCAGTAGACTATGTATCTAAATGGGTAAAGGCAGTTGCAACACCCACTAATGATACTAAGACAATGCTGAAATTCCTCCAGAAACATATCTTCAGCAGGTTTGGTGTCCCTAGAGTACTAATCAGTGATGGAGGCACTCATTTCTGCAATAAGCAGCTTGACTCTGCTTTAGTCCGATATGAAATTAACCACAAAGTGGCAACTCCATATCATCCACAGACAAATGGGCAGGCTGAAGTCTCAAATAGAGAACTAAAACGAATCCTGGAACAGACTGTAAATACCCGTAGAAGGGATTGGACAAGAAGTCTGGATGATGCTCTGTGGGCATATAGAACCGCATTCAAGACTCTTATAGGAACCTCTCCATACCAGTTTGTGTATGGAAAAGCCTGTCATCTACCAGTGGAACTGGAACACAAGGCCTACTGGGCAACCAGGTTCCTAAACCTTGATGCTAAGGTAGCTGGAGAGAAGAGATTACTCCAGTTAAATGAGTTAGAAGAGTTCAGACTCAATGCTTTTGAAAATGCTAAAATTTACAAGGAGAAAGCAAAAAGGTGGCATGACGGAAAGCTATCATCTAGAGTCTTTGAGCCAGGACAGAAGGTTTTGCTATTTAACTCTAGACTCAGATTGTTCCCTGGGGAAACTGAAATCCCAATGGAAGGGACCATATGTGATTACAAGTGTGTCACCATATGGATATGTAGAGCTTCAGGATATTGACTTTAATAAAAAGTTCATTGTTAATAGACAGAGAGTTAAGCATTATCTTGAAGGCAATATTGAGCAAGAATGCTCAAGACTGAGACTGGATTAATGCTCAGTAAAGTCCAGCTAAAGACAGTAAAGAAGCGCTTGCTGGGAGGCAACACCAGCCATTAGCAAAGGTGATGTTATTCAAATAATAATTATACGAGTTTAATATAGTTTATTTTTTAAGGTATATGGCCAATTGCAGAGGTTTACAGAGTAACAGAAGAGTCCAGAACAGAAAAACAAAGAAGCCAATGGAAAAGAAGCTTACTAGCGTTTAAACGCTAGTAAAGGTAGCAAACTGGGCATTAAACGCCAGAATGGGCAGCATTCTGAGCGTTTAACGCCAGAAACAGCAGCCTCCTGGGCGTTTAGAAAAATGCCCAGTGACAAAGGCTTTCTGGTGTTTAACGCCAGCCAGGGTACCTGGCTAGGCGTTAAACGGCCAAAATGGCCACCAGATGGGCGTTAAACGCCAGAATGGCTATCATTCTGGGCGTTTAACGCCAGAACAGTAAGGAGGGAGGGAATTTCGTTTCTAACTCAAATTTTTTCAAATTTTCTTGTTTTAATTCATAATTTTCTGCATAAAAATATTACAAATCTTCATCTTTCAATCCCCATTTCAAAAAAAAATAAAATAAAAAATTAATAATCTTATAAAATCTTTAAAATTCCTTTTCAATTTTTTTTCAAAACATCTTTTAAAACTCATTTATCTCTACAATTTCTTTCCAAACCTTTTTCATTCATCCATATTATCTTTTATTTTTTATGCATTAACAAAAATTCAGATTTTACTTCCTCATATCTTTTTCATATCTTTTAAATTTTCAAATCCTATCTTTTTCAAATCATGTTTATCTTTTATCAAATCCTATCTTTTTATCTTTTTCAAAAAGAATTCGAAACCCATTCCCCCCTCCCTTTTTAAAACACATTCGGCCACCTTCCTAGATCCATCATTCGAATCTATTTCTCCCTCTATTCCTCTTCTTTCTTTTTTTTTACTTGAGAACAAGCAAACCTCTAAGTTGGTGTGTTTTTCCGTGATCATGGCCTAAAAGGAAAATAAACCACTCCAAGAGGCAAGAAAGAAAACAATCCAAAACTTTGGATACATGAAAGGTTTTGCACCAAAGAACATGCAGACCATTACTTCAAAATTATGTGCCAAAGATCAGTGATCCCGGAAGTTAAATTCGATCTGAAAGAAGACGAATATCCGGAGATCCAAGAGCAGATTCAAAACAGGGACTGGGAAATCCTGGCTAATCCTGAGATACATGTTTGAAGAAACATGATCCATTAATTCTATGCAAATCTGTGGATGACAGATAAGTAAAAAATAGAGGGAACTGCCTTCCACACCTTTCGGACTGTGGTAAGAGGAAAGGTTATTTAATTCCATCTTGATAAAGTGAGAGAAGTCCTCAAACTTCCTCAGCTATAAGATGATCCAGAATCCTTTAATAGGAGAATGGCTAAAGATAAAAAGCTGGATCAAGTTCTAGAGGACATATGCCTCCCTAGAACCAAGTGGATAACCAACTCAAAAGGTGTCCCAAACTAGCTAAAGAGAGGAGATGTCAAACCAGTCACTAGGGGCTGGCTGGATTTCATTGGGCGTTCTATACTTTCCACCAGTAACCGGTCTGAAGTCATTGTCAAAAGGGCAGTGATGATTCACTGTATTATGCTGGAAAAAGAAGTGGAGGTTCATCAGCTGATTCCTTATGATATTTACATATTTGCAAACAAAGAATCTACTGAGGCCAAATTGGCTTACCCAAGCTTGATCAGTCTATTATGTAAAGATGCGGGGGTGAAGATAGGAGTGGATGAGTACATCCCAGTTGAATGCCCAATCACCAAAAAGGTAATGGATGGACCTCAAGTTCAAGATAACCTCATCAAGAGGAGGGCGCATGAGCTCCTCCCAGAAATTCCTCAATTTGACTATTGGGCCCGCTTAGAAGCATCTGTCACCAAGCTGTAAAAAACTATGGACCAACTCAAACAAGAGCAGCAGAATCAGAACAGCATGCTTTGCAAACTTCTCAAAGAATAGGAGAAGCAAGGGAGTGAGATATAGGAGCTAAAGCACCAGAAGCTGTCCTTTGATGAGCTAGCTGTCCCACAGGTTGAGGGAGCACCTCTCTCTCAAAATAAAGGTTGTTGAGTCCTAACTCTGTGATAACTTCTGTTATTAGAGACCTATTTTAGGATTGCATGAGTATTAGTATTAGAGTTGCATGAGCATTAGTATTATTTTTATCAATTTGGGTATAATTTACTCTTCTTATCATCATTAAACATGAATAAAATAGTAGATTTTTTTTAGAAGAGCAAGGGTGCAAATATTTTAAGTACAAAATAAGAAAAATTCAAATTATTTATATGTGGTGGCATTACTTTAGCTCTCTGAATGAAGGCTTGAACAGTGCATATTTTTTATAGTGAAGTTTATGAATGTTAAAATTGTTGGCTCTTGAAAGAATAATGAAAAAAAGAGAAATGTTATTAATAATCTGAAAAATCATAAAATTTACTCTTGAAGTAAGAAAAAGCAGTGAAAAATACAAAGCTTGCGAAAAAAAAAGAAAGAAAGAAAAATAAAAAGCAAGCAGAAAAAGCCAGTAACCCTTTAACTAAAAGGCAAGGGTAAAGAGGATCCAAGGCTTTGAGCATCAGTGGATAGGAGGGCCCAAAGGAATAAAATCCTGGCCTAAGCTGCTAAATCAAGTTGTCCCTAACCATGTGCTTGTGTCATGAAGGTCCAAGTAAAAAGCTTGGGACTGAGTGGTTAAAGTCGTGATCCAAAGCAAAAGAGAGTGCTTAAGAACTCTGGACACCTCTAACTGGGGACTCTAGCAAAGCTGAGTCACAATCTGAAAAGGTTCACTCAGTCATGTGTCTGTGGCAATTATATATCCGGTGGTAATATTGAAAAACAAGATGCTTAGGGTCACAGCCAAGACTCATAAGTAGCTGTGTTCAAGAATCAACATACTTAACTAGGAGAATCAATAACACTATCTGAATTTTGAGTTCCTATGGATGCCAATCATTCTGAACTTCAAAGGATAAAATGAGATGTCAAAATTATTCAGAAGCAAAAAGCTCTAAGCCCCGCTCATCTAATTTGAATTTGAGCTTCATTAAAGACTCTGAGATGTTATTGCACCATAATCTTCTTTTTATCCTATTTTATTTGTCTAGTTTCTTGGGGACAAGCAACAATTTAAGTTTGGTGTTGTGATGAGCGGATATTTTATACGCTTTTTGGTAGTGTTTTCATATAGTTTTTAGCATGTTTTATTCACTTTTTGTTATGTTTTTATTAATTTTTATTCAAAAATCATATTTCTAGACTTCACTATGGGTTTGTGTGTTTTTCTATAATTTCAGGTATTTTATGGCTGAAATTGAGGGACCTGAGCAAAAATCTGATTCAGAGGCTGAGAAAGGACTGCAGATGCTGTTGGATTCTGACCCTCCTGCACTCGAAATGAATTTTCTGGAGCTACAAAAACCCAATTGGCGTGCTCTTAATTTCGTTAAAAATTAGACATCTTGGGCTTTCCAGCAATGCATAATAGTCTATACTTTTTTCGAGATTTGATGGCCCAAACTGGCGTCTAAATGCCAGCCAGAAACCCTTTTCTGGCGTAAAACGCCAGAACTGGCACTAGAACTGGAGTTAAATGCCCAAACTAGCACCAAAGCTGGATTTTAACTCCAAGAATGGCCTATGCACGTGAAAGCTTCAAGGTTCAGCCCAAACACTCACCAAGTGGACTCTAGAAGTGGATTTTTGCACTATCTGCACTTAGTTACTCATTTTCTGTAAACCTAGGTTACTAGTTTAATATAAAAACTACTTTTAGAGATTCATTCAGGACTTATGAAATTTTTTACATTTCATATTGTATCTTCTACGGCATGAGTCTCTAAACTCCATAGGTGGGGGTGAGGAACTCTGCTGTGTTTCAATGAATTAATGCAATTACTACTGTTTTCTATTCAATCACGCTTGCTTTCGTTCTAAGATACTCACTCGTACTTCAATAGGATGAATGTGATAATCCGTGACAATCATCATCATTCTCAAACTTATGAACGCATGCTTGACAACCACTTCCGTTCCATCTGATCCACGAGTTTGACTTGCCTCTCCTGACAATAGAGCATTCGAATTCATGAGATTAGAACCTTCGTGGTAGAGGCTAGAACCAATTGGCAGCATTCCTGAGATCTAAAAAGTCTAAACCTTGTCTGTGATATTCCGAGTAGGGTCTGGAAAAGGATGACTGTGACGAGCTTCAAACTCACGAATGTTGGGCGCAGTGACAATGTGCAAAAGGATAAAGAGATCCTATTCCAACATAAGTGAGAACCGACAGATGATTAGCCGTACAGAAACTATACCTGGACCATTTTCACTGAGAGGACAGATGGTAACCATTGACAACAGTGATCCACTACCATACAGCTTGCCATAGAGGGAGCTTTGCACTTTTGAGGGAGGAAGAAAGTAGGAAAGCAGAGATTCAGAAGACAGAGCATCTCTGAAACCTCAACCTGTTCTCCATTACTGAATAACAAGTATCATTCATTTCATGCTCTTTTACTTTTTGCAACAAAATCCTTTTTATCATTAATCTCCTGACTAAGAGTTACAAGATAACCATAGCTTGCTTCAAGCCGGCAATCTCCGTGGGATCGACCCTTACTCATGTAAGGTATTACTTGGACGACCCAGTGCACTTGCTGGTTAGTTGTGTGGAGTTGTGAAAAGTGTGATCACAATTTTGTGCACCAGGAAACACTTCTTATAAAACTCGGATTGGAATACATCCCAAGGGATTGCATCATTATCTCGCTGCAGAAGGTGTCGGATTGCCTGCCACCAATACTGAGCTTCACCCATCAGTTGATAAGTAGCAAACTCAACACACTGATCTTCAGGCATTTGTTGCGCTTGCAAGGCTTGTTCCATCGCCTGAAACCAATTATCAGCTTCTATTGGATTTGTGGTTCCTCTAAAGATTGGTGGGTTTATCTTCAGAAAAGTTGTTAAGGTCATCGATCCATTTTCATCGTTACCTCTGTTTCCGTTATTAACTTGCTGACCAAGGGCCTCAGCCATTGCCTGCATAGTAGCCGCCATGTTCTCCAGAGCATTCGTAAAGTTCATAGGATTATTCATAGTTGTTTCAGGTTCCGTATTAATATTCCGACCTCTGCCTCGACTGCATCCACGTCCACGAGTCATCATTTGATTCCTGTTCACACCAAACAAGTGATATTAAGGTGATCAGTCTCAATATCTCAAGTCTAATGCTTCAAAATTCCAATTGCATGCTCATAGATAAATATGTCACATATATCAACTAGATATCCTAATTAGCATATACACATACCCAAAGTATGCCCAGAAGCAAAGTCAGTCCATCCTTCAAGCTCTACAGGAACGAACTGCTCTGATAACATAATGTAACACCCTACCACACAGAGCCTTACGCTTAAGTCGTAAAGCAGATGTGGCGAGGTATTATGACCTCTAAAAGAAAAGACTTATATAAATATAGTTGAAAAGAATTTTATAACGAGGAGCCTTGAAGAATAAGCTAAACAAAAGTGAAAATAGAAAATCGTGTCACACTCATACGAATAAGCATAAAACAGAATGGACAAGATCAAAAGAAGGCAGAAAACATAATATACATATCAGAGTTCCAAAATACAAATATCAAGCTCCAGACTCGACTTGCGAAGCCAAGGCCGGCCAAAGTATATAATCATCATCCTTCATTCCTTATTATCACACCTCTCATTTTGTTCATCAGTAATTCATACTCAAACCATAATTCATTTTTTTCCTAAATAAAGTAAACTCAAAACGTAATCCTTTTCTTAATAACTCAAAATCAAATTATAAAATCCTTAAAAATCCAAATCTTTCTAAATAACCACTCCAAATGAAGCCTCCTATTTTTATAAAATTTTCGGTAGTATCTCCTCTAAAACTTGCACTTTTGCCACCTTTCAAGGGTCCCAACCACCAAACCAAATACCTATCAGTCATTCAAATCATTCCTAGTATCCAAATTATTTCAAAATTATACCGATTCTAATATTAAATCTTTTCACAAAACCAACCAACTTCAATAGCAAATTATTTACAAAACTGAACCACACATCATATATCATATACACAATCTATCAATAATTCATTCAGTTCATTCCTATCTTAAGTCTTTTAGCTTATATTTTCACGTGACATTAAATATTAACTACAAGAAATCAAAACCATACCTTGGTTGATTCCTCCCTAAGCTCGGAACACCTCAAAAACCTCTCCTTTCACAAGCTCGAAGCCTCCAAACGTCAATTTCTCAAGCCTAATTACCCGGAATTCATTCCAAACCGCCCAATTGAACTCCAAATCAACTAAAACACAATCTATGTCGTACAATATCACTATAATCATCACAGAGTTCACTAATTTAATGATTCACAAGGGTTTAACAGTTTCTTGCCTTACCCACGGATCTATTGGACAAAACTCAATTATTATCTGCTGTTAGAGTTCACCTAAACCATCAAAATCATTCAATTCCTCAATATCCAAATTCTAAAATCACGAAATTAAGAAGAAGGAGAACTAGGAGAGAAATGCTAACTTCTTACCACTTTGTTTAAATATAATTAAAGAGAATTCTGAGATGAACACGTGGCCACTGATGACTCGTCAATCGAAGCTCCGGATTGAAAATTATGGATGATTAAATTCCTTGGAGACGTTAGTGTTTGTAAATTCGATTCTCCCACTTCTTCAGTGCATCTCATGGGTAAAATGAAGGAGAAGACTTCGTACGAGTGCTTTATAAGTTGGGCCCGTTGGCCCGGTTTTGGGCCAAAGAGAGAACAAAGGTGACACCAACGACAACACGGATGACCGCAAGCAGAGATGTCCACCTTGAAAGTGTGTCAGCTTGGAGATAAAGAAGCGCTTGAAAGGAGAGAGTTTTCTAGGACAGAACAGACCACCACTTCGCTGAGAAGAAGATCACGACAGAGACACAACGGATGCCGGCAAAAAACTGGACGACGGCAGCAACGGCACAAAACAAACGACCCCTGTCTCTTCTATGGACGTCAGCGAGGCCGAAGGAGAAGCTGTAGTCTCAGTTCAAGTTAGGCCGACAGTGATGAAGAAGGTGGTACATGGGGTTGAGTGGCTGCCAGGGTTTAATCATGTCTCTCTTTTCTGATGTGGTGTTGGAGAGGGATGAGAGGCTCATGCGTAAAAGTGGGATAGAGACTTAGAGAAAAAGATCTCCTTTTGTTTGTTAGGGACGAATGCCACTCCTTCCTTCACGCTATTCACATCATATGGGCTATTGTGAAAAGTTTTTTTCTTTTCATTCTATCAATGCAAAATATTTTGGTCACTTCATGTATACCAAACCCACTTATATAATTTCTTCATCATAAGGCCAAGCCCACACAATAAAAAAATCCTTAAATACTCTAAACATATTAAATAGTATTTGTGATTATAAAATTTTAACATCTGGATCATATTTTTATACTGTTAATTATTAGACAAAGCCTGTCCATTATGGGTCTAACTTTTGCAACCATTGGTTGTCACTGACCAAGGTTCAAGTCACTTTTACACTGCAAAATACACGCATACACACTTCCAATTGACACGCATGCTTCAACAGCTGAGAATTGAATCTTTCTTCAGTTGTAGTAGAATTTCCCTTAAAAGAAAGGTTAATCTCTGCTAATATTCTTATATATAGCACATGAATGCATGCAATGCTTAAATACTAAAAAGAGGGATATTGCTACTAATGGCTGTGAAGCTAGATATGATTAAAGCCTATAATAGAGTAGAATGAAATTTTTTATGGTTTATGCTGAGCAACATAGGTTACCCAAGATGGATTGGATGGATACAAGAAATGGTTACTTGAGTTTCTTACTCTGTTGTTGATGAAGGTCAATCTTTTAATTTTAGACTAAATAGAAAAATCAGATAAGGTGATCCTCTATCTCTCTATCTTTTTTCTAATATATGTAGAAGGGCTATCCTATTTGCTTAACAAAGCAGAGTAAAATGGTATCATTTTGGATATCCAGATCAATAAAAAAATACCTCAGTTAACCATTTGTTGTTTGTAGATGATTTAATTCTATTCAGCAAGGCTAGTATGGAGCATTATGACAATATCCTAATATTACTAGAGGATTATGAGAGTATCAGTAGCCAAAAGGTAAATATGGATAAGTCGGATGTTTCCTTTAGCAATAACACACCTATAAACACAGTTACTACTGGCTGATCAATTAAATATTAGACAATTTAGGGATCAGAACAAGTACTTGGGGCTATGGTGGACGAAATTGTGATCCATGTTCTAACTATTTTGAGAGGAATCATTATTATGGCACTGGTTGAATTCACAACTCCGTTCAACTAACCAGCAAGTGTACTGGGTCGTCCAAGTAATAAACCTTACGTGAGTAAGGGTCGATCCCACAGAGATTGTTGGTATGAAGCAAGCTATGGTCACCTTGTAATTCTCAGTTAGGCAGATTAAATTGGTTTATAGATTTTCGAATATTAATAATAAAAAGAAAATAAAAGGGATAGAACACTTATGCAGATTCATTGGTAGGAATTTCAGATAAGCATATGGAGGTACTGTATGGCTCAAGGACGCCTGCCCTCCTACTGCTTCAACTCAATCCTTCTTACTCCTTTCCATGGCAAGCTGTATGTAGGGCATCACCGTTGTCAGTGGCTACATCCCATCCTCTCAGTGAAAATGGTCCTCTGCGGCTGTCACTCGCATGGCTAATCATCTGTCGGTTCTCAATCAGGTTGGAATAGAATCCATTGATTCTTTTGCGCTTGTCATCACGCCCAGCCTTCAAGAGTTTGAAGCTCGTCACAGTCATTCAATCCCAGAATCCTACTCGGAATACCATAGAAAAGGTTTAGACTTTCCGGATCCTCATGAATGCCGCCATCTATCTAACTTATACCACGAAGATTCTGTTGGGGAATCTAAGAGATACACATTCAAGCTCTGTTGCATGTAGAACGGAAGTGGTTGTCAATCACGTGCGTTCATAAGTGAGAATGATAATGAGGGTTATCTAATCATCACATTCATCATGTTCTTGGGTGCGAATGAATATCTTGGAATAAGAATAAGAGAGAATTGAATAAAAGAAAATAGAACTGTATTAATACTTGAGGTACAGCAGAGCTCCACACTCTTAATCTATGGTGTGCAGAAACTCCACCGTTGAAAATACATAAGTAAAAGGTTCAGGCATGGCCGAATGGCCAGCCCCCTAAAACGTGATCAATAGCCTCTTAGGATGAAGAATAAAACAAAACTGAGACCAAAGATATCTAATACATTAGTAATTCATCCTATTTATAATAAACTAACTCCTAGGGTTTACATGAGTAAGTAATTGATGCATAAATCCACTTCCGGGGCCCACTTGGTGTATGCTTGGGCTGAGCTTGATCAATCCACGAGCTGAGGCTCCTCTTGGAGTTGAACTCCGAGTTATGACGTGTTTTGGGCGTTCAACTCCGGATCATGACGTTTTTCTGGCGTTTAACTCCAGACAGCAGCATGTACTTGGCGTTCAACGCCAAGTTATGTCGTCAATTTCCAAACAAAGTATGGACTATTATATATTGCTGGAAAGCCCTGGATGTCTACTTTCCAACGCCGTTGAGAGCGCGCCAATTGGAGTTCTGTAGCTCCAGAAAATCCATTTCGAGTGCAGGGAGGTCAGATTCCAACAGCATCAACAGTCTTTTTGTCAGCCTTTTTTCAGAGTTTTGCTCAAGTCCCTCAATTTCAGCCAGAATTTACCTGAAATCATAGAAAAATACACAAACTCATAGTAAAGTCCAGAAATGTGAATTTAACATAAAAACTAATGAAAACATCCCTAAAAGTAGCTTGAACTTACTAAAAATTGCCTAAAAACAATGCCAAAAAACGTATAAATTATCCGCTCATCAGGCTACCCTCGATTGTTCATCGATATAAACATGCTACATTTAATGTTATTAAGGAAAAGGTTCGTAGAAAGGTTCAGGGGTGGAAACGATGGCTCTTATCCACAGTAGGCAAACATGTTCTCATAAAGACTCTGGGAGAGTCAATTCCCACCTATTCCTTAGCTTGTTTTAGATTGCCTAACACTCTAATTAAAGAGATTTATAGCATTCTCTTACAATTTTGGTAGGAACAAAAAAGTTCAAAAAAGAAGTTGGCATGGATTAGTTGGGACACAATGTCAAGACTAAAGAGAGAGTGTGGACTGGGTTTCAAAGGCCTACATGTTCAAAACCTAGCTCTACTAGCTAAATAGTATTGGAAGATTGTTACTCGGTTAATTATCTACGGTCTAAAGTGCTCAAAGGCAAGTATTACAGATATAGTAATGTCATGAATGTAGAGTTAGGCAGTTCATCATCGTGGGGTTGGCAAAGCATTTTAAAAGGACAAATAGTGCTAGAAAAAGGCTTAATCTAACAAGTAGGTTCTGGTGAATAGATAAGAATATTTGTAGACCTTTGGCTCTCCCTGTTCATCCTTTTTGAGTTCCTCCTTTAGTCGCTGCTAATCCTCCAGGACACCAATTTGAATGGGTCAAGGACCTGATGTTGCAAAATCAAACTTGGAATAAGTCCCTCATAGAATAGACCTTCCCTCATAACATAAGTCAATACAGATGAATGTGACTTACTGAAATTGGCTCACCTATAACGAAAAGTATGAAACTAGCTCTGGTTACAAAATTGCTTACTATTTTCAGCATTCCCCTCCCATTGAATTTCACACTGAAATGATGCAACATCGAGAGACCTGGTGTACTTTGTGGAAACCTCCTCTTCCACCAAAAATAAAAATTTATGTTTAGAGAAGCTTAGCTTGCATGAGAGAGTACCAGTTCTCCTGAACTTACATCGGTGTCTTCTAGCAATATCCCCAATTCCCAAGCACTGTGAACATGAACCAGAGTCAATCAATCACTGCCTTTTTCTTTGTGAGAAAGCAGTGGAGATTTGGCAACGAATCCCCCCACTCTAGCATCAGAACAAGTCTTGTGTCGTCCACTTTTTGGTAGATTTGGAAGGAGAAGATGGAAGTGTTTAAGAGGTAGACCAGCGATGATTGGAACCTTGTGCTTCTGGCAATCTTGAGCTGTAGCATATGGAAGGATAAAAATTTATCTATCTTCGAGCAGTCATTACCCCCAAATGAGCAAATATTGGCTTCAGCGATGAAGTTTATGGAGGAACTACGCACTAATAACTAAAAAACACATTTCTTCTATTAGTTATACTTCACTTTTCCTTCCCAAGTTTTATTTAATTCATCTTACTCCTTTATGAGTTTAGTGGGGACCTGATGAGCGGATAATTTATACGCTTTTTGGCATTGTTTTTAGTATGTTTTTAGTATCTTTTAGCTAGTTTTTATTATATTTTTATTAGTTTTTAGTTAAAATTCACTTTTCTGGACTTTACTATGAGTTTGTGTGTTTTTCTGTGATTTCAGGTATTTTCTGGCTGAAATTGAAGGTTCTGAGCAAAAATCTGATCCAGAGACTGAAAAGGACTGCAGATGCTGTTGGATTCTGACCTCCCTGCACTCGATGTGGATTTTCTGGAGCTACAGAAGCCCAATTGGCGCGCTCTCAACGGCATTGGAAGGTAGACATCCTGGGATTTCCAGCAATATATGATAGTCCATACTTTGCCCAAGATTTGATGGCCCAAACCGGCGTAGCAAATCAGCATCAGAAATTCCAGCGTTAAACGCCGGAACTGGCATAAAACTTGGAGTTAAACGCCCAAACTGGCATGAAAGTTGGCGTTTAACTCCAGAAAAGGTCTCTACACGAAATTACTTCGTTGCTCAGCCCAAGCACACACCAAGTGGGCCCGGAAGTGGATTTTTCTGTCATTTACTCATTTCTGTAAACCTTAGGATACTAGTTTACTATTTATAGGACCTTTTGACATTGTATCCGGACCTTATGACCTCATGACATTTTTACACGTTTCTTTGTGTACATTCTACAGCATGAGTCTCTAAACCCCATGGTTGGGGGTGAGGAGCTCTGCTGTGTCTTGATGGATTAATGCAATTACCACTGTTTCTTATTCAATCATGCTTGCTTCCATTCTAAGATATCACTTGCTCTTAACCCGGATGAATGTGATGATCCGTGACACTCATCATCATTCTCAACTATGAACATGTGCCTGACAACCACCTCTGTTCTATTTTAGATTAAGTAGATATCTCTTGGATTCTTTAATCGGAATCTTCGTGGTATAAGCTAGAACTGATGGCGGCATTCAAGAGAATCCGGAAGGTCTAAACCTTGTCTGTGGTATTCTGAGTAGGATTCAATGACTGAATGACTGTGACGTGCTTCAAACTCCTAGCAGGCGGGGCGTTAGTGACAGACGCAAAAGAATCATTGGATTCTATTCCGGCCTGACCGAGAACCGACAGCTGAATTCCGCGTGCTGTGACAGAGCATATGCAATCGTTTTCACTGAGAGGATGGGAGGTAGCCATTGACAACGGTGAAACCCTACATACAGCTTGCCATGGAAGGAGTCTTGCGTATTTGATGAAGAAGACAGTAGGAAAGCAGAGATTCAGAAGATGGAGCATCTCCAAAGCCTCAACCTATTCTCCATTACTGCTGAACAAGTACCAATTTCATGTTCTTTTGCTTTTTACAATCAATCCTGATAATTTCTGATATCCTGACTAAGATTTACAAGATAACCATAGCTTGCTTTAAGCCGACAATCTCCGTGGGATCGACCCTTGCTCACGCAAGGTATTACTTGGACGACCCAGTGCACTTGCTGGTTAGTTGTGCGGGATTGCAAAAGTGTTATTGTAATTTCGTGCACCAAGTTTTTGGCGCCGTTGCCGGGGATTGTTCGAGTTTGGACAACTGACGGCTTATCTTGTTGCTTAGATTAGGACTGTTTTATTTTTGTTGGTTTAGAGTCTTTTAGTTGAGTCTAGTTTCATATTTTAAGTTTGGTGTCCATTGCATGCTTTTGTTTTTCTTCTAGTTTTTCGAAGTTGCATGTTCTTAGTCCCTTTTTGATTCATAAAAATTCTAAGTTTGGTGTCCTCTTTGTGTTTTTCCTTTAAAATTTTCGAAAATTAGTGTTTGATTTTCTAAAAATTTTAAGTTTGGTGTCTTTTTGTTGTTTTTCTCTTTCCTCTTTTTAAAAAAAATCAAATCTTTTTCATAAAAACTTTTCAATCATATCTTTTTAATTGCTGTTTTCAAAATCTTTTTAATTAACTAATTGATTCAGTTCTCAATTTGCTTTGATCTTATTTTTCTTTTTGATTTTCGAATTTTTTGTTTTATCTTCCTTTTGTTTTATTTTTATTTTTTCGGTTAACTAAAAAAAAAAAAACAAATTTTATCTCTTTGCAATCATTATCATCTCCCTTTTGTCCATTATGGACTCAAGTGGAATTAATCAGTCCAAGAGGACTCTGGGGTCATATGCTAACCCCATTACAGCTGCATATGGGAGTAGCATCTGTATACCTCCCATCAAAGCAAGCAGCTTTGAGCTAAACCCTCAACTCATTATCATAGTGCAGCAAAATTGCCAGTATTCCGGTCTTCCACAGGAAGAACCTACTGAGTTTCTGGCACAGTTCTTACAAATTGCTGACACAGTACATGATAAAGAGGTAGATCAGGATGTCTACAGATTATTACTGTTTCCATTTGCTGTAAAAGATCAAGCTAAAAGGTGGTTGAATAACCAACCTACAGCAAGCATAAAGACATGGAAACAGTTATCAGATAAATTCCTGAATCATTTCTACCCTCCAAAGAGGATGACACAGCTAAGGCTGGACATCCAAGGCTTTAAACAAGAGGATAATGAATCCCTTTATAATGCCTGGGAGAGGTATAGAGGTATGCTTAGAAAATGCCCCTCTGAAATGTTTTCAGAGTGGGTACAGTTAGACATCTTCTACTATGGGCTCACAGAAAAAGCTCAGATGTCTTTAGACCACTCAGCTGGTGGATCTATACACATGAGGAAGACAATTGAAGAAGCTCAAGAGCTTATAGACACTGTTGCTAGAAACCAATACTTATATTCTAGCAATGAGTTCGTTCCAAAAGAGGAGGTCATGGCATTAGTCACTGATCCTAATCCTCAAGAACAGATGAATGAGCTTAATCAACAATTGCTCCTGATGACAGAACAGTTAGCAGAATTTAAAGAAATGCTCCATGATACTAAAGTTGCTAACAAGAACATAGAACTGCAGTTGAATCAAGCAAAACAGCAAATATCTAAACAGATAACAGAAGGATGTCAAGCAGTTCAACTAAGGAGTGGGAAAACACTGAACACCACTGCTCAAAGGAGCAAGAAGCCAAACAAAGAACAATTGACAGAGGATAACCAAACCACTGTTCAAAATCCCTCTGAGGACAATAAGAGCCCAGAGAGGAATATTATTGGCGTTCAAACGCCAGAAAGGGAAGGAAAGTTGGCGTTAAACGCCCATTCCTTGCCCAGTTCTGGCGTTCAAACGCCAGAAAAAGGGGAGAAGTTGGCGTTTAACGCCCAATCTTCACCCATTCCTGGCGTTCAAACGCCCAAGGAGGATCAGGCACCTGAGAGTGCTAATAATTATCCCTCTAACAAGGCTTCTTCAACCACTTCTGTAAGGAATAAACCTGCAGCATCTAAGGTTGAGGAATATCAAGCCAAGATGCCTTATCCTCAGAAACTCCGCAAAGCGGAACAGGATAAGCAATTTGCCCGCTTTGCAGACTATCTAAGGACTCTTGAAATAAAGATTCCGTTTGCAGAGGCACTTGAGCAAATACCTTCTTATGCTAAGTTCATGAAAGAGGTCTTAAGTCATAAGAAGGATTGGAGAGAAACTGAAAAAGTGTTTCTCACTAAAGAATGCAGTGCAGTCATACTAAAAAGCTTACCAGAAAAGCTTCAAGATCCTGGAAGCTTTATAATACCATGCACATTAGAAGGCGCTTGCACCAAGACAGCCCTATGTGATCTTGGAGCAAGCATCAATCTAATACCTGCATCCACTATCAGAAAGCTTGGGTTGGCTGGAGAAGTCAAACCAACCAGGATATGCCTCCAACTTGCTGATGGCTCCATTAAACACCCATCAGGCATAATAGAGGACATGATTGTCAAGGTTGGGCCATTTGCCTTTCCCACTGACTTTGTGGTGCTGGAAATGGAGGAGCACAAAAGTGCAACTCTCATTCTAGGAAGACCATTCCTAGCAACTGGACGAACTCTCATTGATGTACAAAAAGGGGAAGTAACCCTGAGAGTCAATGAGGATGAGTTCAAGTTGAATGCTGTGAAAGCAATGCAGCATCCAGACACACCAGATGACTGCATGGGCGCTGACATTATTGACTCTCTAGTAGAAGAGATCAATATGACTGAAAGCCTAGAATCAGAGCTTGAGGACATCTTCAAAGATGCTCAACCTGATCAAGAAGAACTAGAGGAAGTAAAGGAATTTTTGAAAATTACTCAGGAGGAGGATAAACCTCCCAAACCTGAACTCAAACCTCTACCACCATCTCTGAAATATGCATTTCTAGGAGAGGGTGACACTTTTCCAGTGATTATAAGCTCTGCTTTAGATCCACAGGAAGAGGAAGCACTGATTCAAGTGCTAAGGACGCACAAGACAGCTCTTGGGTGGTCCATAAGTGATCTTAAGGGCATTAGCCCAGCTAGATGCATGCACAAGATCCTATTGGAGGATAATGCCAAACCAGTGGTCCAACCACAGAGACGGCTAAATCCAGCCATGAAGGAGGTGGTGCAGAAAGAGGTCACTAAATTACTAGAGGCTGGGATTATTTATCCTATTTCTGATAGCCCCTGGGTGAGCCCTGTCCAAGTTGTTCCCAAAAAGGGAGGCATGACAGTGGTTCATAATGAAAAAATGAACTGGTTCCTACAAGGACAGTCACAGGGTGGCGTATGTGTATTGACTACAGAAGGCTCAATACAGCCACCAGAAAGGATCATTTTCCTTTACCATTCATAGACCAAATGCTAGAAAGACTAGCTGGTCATGACTATTACTGCTTTTTGGATGGCTATTCAGGTTACAACCAAATTGCAGTAGATCCCCAGGACCAAGAGAAAACAGCATTTACCTGCCCTTCTGGCGTGTTTGCCTATAGGAGAATGCCTTTTGGTCTGTGCAATGCACCTGCAACCTTTCAGAGGTACATGCTCTCTATCTTCTCAGACATGGTAGAGAAATTTCTGGAAGTCTTCATGGATGACTTTTCAGTATATGGAGACTCATTCAGCTCCTGTCTTAACCACCTATCACTTGTCCTGAAAAGATGCCAAGAGACTAACCTGGTTTTAAACTGGGAGAAATGTCACTTTATGGTGACTGAAGGAATTGTCCTTGGGCACAAAATTTCAAGCAGGGGAATAGAGGTGGATAAGGCAAAGGTAGAGGTAATTGAAAAATTACCACCACCTGCCAATTTTAAGGCAATCAGAAGCTTTCTTGGGCATGCAGGATTCTACAGAAGGTTTATAAAGGATTTTTCAAAAATTGCCAAACCTCTAAGTAATCTGCTAGCTGCTGACACTCCATTTATCTTTGATAATGAGTGTCTGCAGGCATTTGAGACCCTGAAAGCTAAGCTGGTCACAGCACCAGTTATCTCTGCACCAGATTGGACATTGCCATTTGAATTAATGTGTGATGCCAGTGATCATGCCATTGGTGCAGTGTTGGGACAGAGGCATAACAAGCTTTTGCACGTCATTTATTATGCCAGCCGTGTTCTAAATGACGCACAAAAGAACTACACAACCACAGAGAAAGAGTTACTTGCAGTGGTTTATGCCATTGACAAGTTTAGATCCTACCTAGTGGGATCAAAGGTGATTGTGTACACTGACCATGCTGCTCTTAAATACTTACTCACAAAGCAGGATTCAAAACCCAGGCTTATCAGATGGGTGTTGCTTCTGCAAGAGTTTGATATAGAAATAAGAGACAGAAAAGGGACAGAAAACCAAGTGGCTGATCATCTGTCCCGAATAGAACCAGTAGCTGGGGCGTCCCTCCCTTCTACTGAGATCTCTGAGACTTTCCCAGATGAGCAACTCTTTGCCATTCAGGAAGCTCCATGGTTTGCAGATATTGCAAATTATAAAGCTGTGAGGTTCATACCCAAGGAGTACAGCAATGTGCAAAGAAAGAAATTAATTTCAGATGCAAAGTACTACCTCTGGGATGAACCATATCTCTTTAAGAGATGTGCTGACGGAGTGATCCGCAGATGTGTACCCAGAGAAGAAGCACAAAAGATCTTATGGCATTGCCATGGATCACATTATGGAGGACATTTTGGAAGTGAGCGAACAGCCACTAAAGTCCTCCAGTGTGGCTTCTACTGGCCTACTCTCTATAAAGATTCCCGAGAGTTTGTGCGTAACTGTGACAGTTGCCAAAGAGCTGGTAACCTGCCTCACGGATATGCCATGCCTCAACAAGGGATATTGGAGATAGAATTGTTTGATGTATGGGGAATTGACTTCATGGGGCCATTCCCACCATCATACTCAAACACTTACATTCTGGTGGCAGTGGACTATGTATCTAAGTGGGTAGAAGCAATTGCTACACCCACTAATGATACCAAGACCGTGCTGAAATTCCTCCAGAAACACATTTTCAGCAGGTTTGGTGTTCCCAGAGTACTAATCAGTGATGGGGGCACTCATTTCTGCAATAAACTGCTACACTCTGCTATGGTTAGACATGGAATTAGCCATAAAGTGGCAACTCCATATCATCCACAGACAAATGGGCAAGCAGAAGTCTCTAACAGAGAACTAAAAAGAATCCTAGAACGGACTGTGATAGCCCGAAGAAAGGATTGGGCAAAGAGCTTGGATGATGCTCTGTGGGCATACAGAACAGCGTTCAAGACTCCTATAGGCACCTCTCCATACCAACTGGTGTATGGGAAGGCCTGTCATTTGCCTGTGGAACTGGAACATAAAGCCTACTGGGCAACCAGATTCCTAAACATGGATGCTCAGTTAGCTGGTGAAAAAAGATTGCTTCAGCTAAATGAGCTAGAGGAGTTCAGACTCAATGCCTTTGAAAATGCTAAAATTTATAAGGAAAAGGCAAAGAAGTGGCATGACAAGAGATTGTCAACCAGAGTCTTTGCGCCAGGACAAAAAGTTCTGCTCTTCAACTCCAGGCTCAAATTGTTTCCAGGAAAACTCAAATCCCGGTGGAGGGGTCCGTATGTGATTACAGGAGTGTCACCATATGGATATGTTGAGCTTCAGGATATTGATTCAGACAGAAAGTTCATTGTTAATGGACAGAGAATCAAGCATTATCTTGAAAGTAATTTTGAGCAGGAATGCTCAAGATTGAGACTTGAGTGATTCTTAGCAGAAGTCCAGCTAAAGACAGTAAAGAAGCGCTTGCTGGGAGGCAACCCAGTCATTAGGAGGGTATATGATTAGTTCTTACAAAGGCAAGTATCAAAAAATGAAGGAATTCACAGAGTTACAGAAGGATTCAGCTCAAAAAGCAGAGAAAATGAGCTTACTGGCGAAAAAACGCCAGTAAGGGGCATTTTGGGCGTTAAACGCCAGAATGGGTACCATTCTGGGCGTTTAACGCCAGGAATGGTGCCATTTTTGGGCATTAAACGCCAGAATGGGCACCATTCTGGGCGTTTAACGCCAGGTGTGCAGCATCCTGGGCGTTCTGAAAAAACGCCCAGTGACAAAGGATTTCTGGCGTTTAACGCCAGCCAGGGCACCTGGCTGGGCGTTAAACGCCCAAAAGGGGTAGCAAATGGGCGTTAAACGCCAGAATGGGTGCCATTCTGGGCGTTTAACGCCAGAAAGGTGGGGGGACCACATTTTTGTTTTCAACTCAATTTTTTTTTCAAACTTTCCTCTTTTTAACCATACTCTTCTACATAAATGCACTTCAACCTTTCATCATTCACTTTCAAATCTTCACAAATCAAAACCATTCTTCAAATCTATTTCAAATTAACCCTAAATCTTCTTCAAAAACTCACCCTTTTCTCAATTTCTTTCCATATCTTCTCAAATCTTCTTTCTAATTTTTATTTTTTTTCGAAATCTCTTCTCCCCACCCTTATAAATTCACGTTTGGAACCCCCTTTGCCCACACCATTCGAATTTCCTCTTCCTCTCTCTCTCTCTCTCTTCTTTCTTTTCTTTTGCTTGAGGACAAGCAAACCTCTAAGTTTGGTGTGCTTTTCCGTTATCACTAAGCCAAGATTCATCAATATCATGGCTCCTAAGGGAAAACAAACCAATTTAAGAGGCAAGAAAGAGAATAATCCAAAGAATCTTTGGAATCAAGAGAAGTTCTTAACCAAAGAACATGAAGACCATTATCACAAAATAATGGGTCTGAGGTCAGTGATCCCGGAAGTGAAATTTGATCTGAAAGAAGATGAATATCCGGGGATCCAAGAGCAAATTCGAAACAGAGGATGGGAAGTTCTAACCAATCCTGAGACAAAGGTTGGAAGGAACATGGTTCAGGAATTCTACTCAAATCTGTGGCTAACAGATAAGCAGAGAATGACTGGAACCGCTTATCATACCTACAGAACCATGGTCAGAGGGAAAGTTATGTACTTCCATCTGGACAAAATAAGAGAAATCTTTAAGTTGCCTCAACTGCAAGATGATCCTGACTCCTTCAATAGGAGGATGGTGAGAGTAGATAAAGGGTTGGATCAAGTTCTAGAGGACATATGCCTCCCTGGAACTAAGTGGATAACCAATTCAAAGGGTGTCCCAAACCAACTCAAGAGGGGAGACCTCAAACCAATTGCAAGAGGTTGGCTAGACTTTATTGGGCGTTCCATATTGCCCACTAGCAACCGTTCTGAGGTCACCATCAAGAGAGCAGTGATGATTCATTGCATTATGCTTGGAAGAGAAGTGGAGGTGCATCATGTGATTGCTTGTGAGATCTACACAATTGCAAATAAGAATTCCACTGAAGCCAAATTGGCTTACCCAAGCTTGATCTCCTTGCTCTGTAAAGAGGCTGGGGTGAAGATGGGAGTAGATGAGTTCATACCCATTGAACATCCAATCACCAAGAAGTCAATAGAGGGACAAGTGCAAGACAACTCTATCAAAAGGAGGGCGCATGAGTTCCTCCCTGAATTCCCTGAAATTGGCTATTGGGCCAACCTAGAAGCATCTATTAACAAGTTGCAAGAGACTATGGAGCAACTGAAGGAAGAACAGCAGAATCAAAACTGCATGCTCTGCAAATTGCTGAAGGAACAAGAGAAGCAGGGGCGTGAAATTCAAGAGATGAAACGCCAAAAGCTCTCCTCCCAAGCTGAGGGAGCATCCACTTCTCAAAATCAAGGTTGTTGAGTCCTAACTCTGTGAAAACCTCTATCATTAGGAGCCTATTTTTTTCGTTTTTTTTATTTTATTTTGTTTTTCTATTTCTAGTTTCATCTTATATTTATTTTCTGAGTCTTGTTCTTAATTCATAATTAATAAAATTAAAGTTTATGCCTTAAAGCTATGAATGTCTTATGAATCCATCACCTCTCTTAAAAGAAAAATGCTTTAATCACAAAAGAACAAGAAGTACAGGGTTTCGAAATTTATCCTTGAAACTAGTTGAATTAGTTTGATGTGGTGACAATACTTTTTGTTTTCTGAATGAATGCTTGAACAGTGCATATGTCTCTTGAATTTGCTGTTTTAAGAATGTTAAAAATTGTTGGCTCTTGAAAAAATGAGGAGAAAGAGAACTGTTATTGAGGATCTGAAAAATCATCAAATTGATTCTTGAAGCAAGAAAAAGCAGTATTCAAAAAAAAAATTTCGAAAAAAAAAAAAAGAAGAGAGAAGAAGAAAAGAAAAAGAAAGAAATAAAGTTGTGAACCAAGGCAAAAAGAGTGTGCTTAAGAACCTTGGACACCTCTAATTGGGGACTCTAGCAAAGCTAAGTCACAATCTAAAAAGGTTCACCCAACTATGTGTCTGTGGCATGTATGTATCCGGTGGTAATACTGGAAGACAGAGTGCTTTGGGCCACAGCCAAGACTCATACACTAGCTATGTTCAAGAATCATCATACCTAACTAGGAGAATCAATAACACTATCTGAGTTCTGAGTTCTCATAGATGCCAATCATTCTGAACTTCAAAGGATATAGTGAGATGCCAAAACTGTTCGGAGGCAAAAAGCTACTAGTCCCGCTCATCTAATTGGAGCTATGTTTCTTTGATATTTTGGAGTCTATAGTATATTCTCTTCTTTTTATCCTATTTTGATTTTCAGTTGCTTGGGGACAAGCAACAATTTAAGTTTGGTGTTGTGATGAGCGGATAATTTATACGCTTTTTGGCATTGTTTTTAGTATGTTTTTAGTATCTTTTAGCTAGTTTTTATTATATTTTTATTAGTTTTTAGTTAAAATTCACTTTTCTGGACTTTACTATGAGTTTGTGTGTTTTTCTGTGATTTCAGGTATTTTCTGGCTGAAATTGAAGGTTCTGAGCAAAAATCTGATCCAGAGACTGAAAAGGACTGCAGATGCTGTTGGATTCTGACCTCCCTGCACTCGAAGTAGATTTTCTGGAGCTACAGAAGCCCAATTGGCGCGCTCTCAACGGCATTGGAAGGTAGACATCCTGGGCTTTCCAGCAATATATGATAGTCCATACTTTGCCCAAGATTTGATGGCCCAAACTGGCGTAGCAAATCAGCATCAGAAATTCCAGCGTTAAACGCCGGAACTGGCATAAAACTTGGAGTTAAACGCCCAAACTGGCATGAAAGTTGGCGTTTAACTCCAGAAAAGGTCTCTACACGAAATTACTTCGTTGCTCAGCCCAAACACACACCAAGTGGGCCCGGAAGTGGATTTTTCTGCCATTTACTCATTTCTGTAAACCTTAGGATACTAGTTTACTATTTATAGGACCTTTTGACATTGTATCCGGACCTTATGACCTCATGACATTTTTACACGTTTCTTTGTGTACATTCCACAGCATGAGTCTCTAAACCCCATGGTTGGGGGTGAGGAGCTCTGCTGTGTCTTGATGGATTAATGCAATTACCACTGTTTCTTATTCAATCATGCTTGCTTCCATTCTAAGATATCACTTGCTCTTAACCCGGATGAATGTGATGATCCGTGACACTCATCATCATTCTCAACTATGAACATGTGCCTGACAACCACCTCTGTTCTATTTTAGATTAAGTAGATATCTCTTGGATTCTTTAATCGGAATCTTCGTGGTATAAGCTAGAACTGATGGCGGCATTCAAGAGAATCCGGAAGGTCTAAACCTTGTCTGTGGTATTCTGAGTAGGATTCAATGACTGAATGACTGTGACGTGCTTCAAACTCCTAGCAGGCGGGGCGTTAGTGACAGACGCAAAAGAATCATTGGATTCTATTCCGGCCTGACCGAGAACCGACAGCTGAATTCCGCGTGCTGTGACAGAGCATATGCAATCGTTTTCACTGAGAGGATGGGAGGTAGCCATTGACAACGGTGAAACCCTACATACAGCTTGCCATGGAAGGAGTCTTGCGTGTTTGATGAAGAAGACAGTAGGAAAGCAGAGATTCAGAAGATGGAGCATCTCCAAAGCCTCAACCTATTCTCCATTACTGCTGAACAAGTACCAATTTCATGTTCTTTTGCTTTTTACAATCAATCCTGATAATTTCTGATATCCTGACTAAGATTTACAAGATAACCATAGCTTGCTTCAAGCCGACAATCTCCGTGGGATCGACCCTTGCTCACGCAAGGTATTACTTGGACGACCCAGTGCACTTGCTGGTTAGTTGTGCGGGATTGCAAAAGTGTTATTGTAATTTCGTGCACCAGGACCCCCATTTCAAAATTATTTTCCTAGTAATGGACCTTTTGTATTTTTGGTCCGCATTGGAATAAAATGCATTTACCCTTAAAAATATATCATGATTATTGAAGAGTATTTTAGCTAAATAGACTAAAATATATGTTATTAACTTTTGCAAAGGAGAGAAATATATATTTTAGAAATAGAAGGGATGAAACTATCATATAGATATCTCACAAAAAAGAAAAATATCATTTTCTCTAATTATTTTTATATCAAGCAATAGATCTAAGCGAATTCTATAATTATTTTAAGGGTTAAGTACGATTTTGGTCCCTAAGGAAAAGGCCAAAAATTTTATTCTTCCCCAACCTTTTTTGCATTCGAATTCATCCTAAGTTTCAACCTCGTTTTAAAATCGTCTTTCAGACTAAAATACTATTCTCTAATAACCCTTTTCCAACAATCTTCTTCACCAAAATAGCCAATTTTTCTTCTTCCTTTTCTTATTCTTTATCCAAAAGAAATAGAAAGAATAAGTAATGAAATTTTTAAAACAAAAGCAGAAAGAATAAACAAGACACAACAACAAGACAACAAGAAAAAATAATATAATAAACAAAAAACAGAAGCATAAACCAGTATCAAGATGAGAGATCGATGACAGACACAAATCTACACTTCAAATATCAAAGAATCAACAAAAGTGAAATGAGCAGAAGTAGATCTAAACTAGAACAGTGGCGAGGAGCAGAGTGCAAGGAGTAGAGGTGAGTAGCATGGAACAGCGACAAGCGAGAGAGAGGAGCAGAAGTGTCATTTGATATGCTTGCGTCGACGCTGTCTCCACCATGCCCGCTCATGGACGTGTTGGCGCAGGAGCAGAAACAGCGACGGTGCAAGACCTCGGGTTTTTAGAAAATAAATAATGAATTATTTGTAATTTATTATGTTTATTTATGATTTTATTTTCAGAAAAATTATTTACAAAAACTAATTAAATCAATGTTATGAAACTTTGAGTTTAAAATCCATTAGAATTTATAAAATTTTCAAAAATAATTGAGTATTTTCTTATTAAGGATTTAAAGTTTTAGTAATTAAAAAAAGAGAGTTTTATACAATTTAAATTGAATAATTAAAGGTTCTGATTAATTTTATGAACCAAAATAAAATTTATTTATTTATCTCTAATTTTAAATTAGAGTACTTAATTAAAAATAATTTGTAAGTTGAAAAATAAATAGTATTCTTAAAGTTAATTATATTGAATAGGATTTGATTTTAAATTAATACTCTACCCCTAATTTTATTAAAATTCCCAATTTACCATTACTCCTATTTACCCTAACCCTAACATACTCACCCTGACCCCTCACTCACTCCCAGCCGCCACCCCCTTTCTTACACACACACACCCCTATCGAGAGAGAAGAGAGAACAAGAGAGCAAAGGAAAGAAAGGGAGAAGAAGAAGCAAACGATGCCGACAAGGCTGAGAGTCACCGTCGAACTAGGAAGAAAGCGTCGTGCGTGGGAGAGGAAAAAGTCGTAACTGCTCCACCGTCATCGTCAAGGACTGTCGCTGCCGCTAGAAGGGAAGCTTCATTGCACCGTCACTCTCTGTAACCGTCGCCGAACTGCATGCCGCCGTTGAGCAGTTCATCAGTCACTGCCAGTGCTTCCATCATCGTCGTTGGTGTCAAACAATGTTGCTACTACATGAGTGAGAGAGAGGGATTCCTTTGAGCTACTACGCGCTGCTATTGCCGCCATCAGGTCTACCGTTTTATTCACCGAAATTGCTTGTGGTTTGCTACCACTTCTTCTGGTTCTGCTTAGACTGTGTTGCGGGAAATGGCGCTAACGTCACCGGAACCACCGTTGGAGCCATTGCTCTGTTCTATCGTTCCTTCTTTGTTATAGTAAGTTTTTTTTGTTCTGGAACTCTTGCCATTAGTATTCTATTATAGTTTGTTGAGGATTTTGCAATGTTAATGTCTCAGGGTAGAGTTATTATGATTTCATGCTATGTTTGTGGCTGTCGCTACTGCAGGGAGTCATTGGAACTCCTAGAACTGCCGTTGTTGTCGTGTTCTTGGGTTTTGACTAATCGAGGTAGGGATTTTTTACTGTGGTACAAATTTATAATGCTTTAAAGGTTTAGTAAATACGTGCATCTGAACTTATTTACATTTTATGGCTTGATTATCTTTATTAAAGACTCGATTAATTTGATTTTGAATATTGAAGCTTGTTTTGAATGATTGAGTTGAAGTTGATTAATTATTAAAAAGAGAATAATAAGTCTAATAATAAAATTAAGTAGTAATAACTCATCTTCAAGATAATGTTTTTTCTGCTGGCCATTGACTATGAATTTGCTATCTGAATTCCTATCTTGAAGTTCCATATGACCATTGGGTAACACTTTAGTGACCATAAAGGGTCTTGACCATCTAGACTTGAGCTTCCCAGGAAAGAGCATGAGCCGAGAATTGAATAGTAAAACCTTCTGGCCAGGCTTAAATACTCTTAAATCTATCTTTATATCATGCCACTTTTTAGCCCTTTCCTTGTAGAGCTTGGCGTTCTCATATGCAGAGTGCCTAAACTCATTAAGCTCATTCAGCTGGAGCAACCTTTTTTTTCCTGTAGCCTTAGCATCAAAGTTCAGGAACTTTGTTGCCTAATATGCTTTGTGCTCCAATTCCATTGGAAAATGACAAGATTTACCATAAACTAACTGGTATGGAGACATTCCAATAGGAGTCTTGAAAGCTATCCTGTACACCCAGAGAGCATCATCAAGTCTCCTTGTCCAATCCTTCCTTGAGGTGCTCACTCTCTTCTCTAAGATTCTCTTGAGTTCCCTGTTTGAAACCTCAGCATGTCCACTTGTCTGTGGGTGATAGGATTTGCCACTTTATGATAGACTCCATATCTTTGCAGAAGTGAGTCCAGCTGTTTATTGCAGAAGTGGCTGCCCCCATCACTGATCAGTGTTCTTGGGACACCAAACCTACTGAAGGTGTACCTTTGCAAGAAGTTCAACACGACTCTGGTGTCATTAGTGGGTGACACTATTGCTTCCATCCATTTGGACACATAATCCATTGCCACTAAGATGTATGTGTTTGCGTATGAGGGTGGGAAGGGTCCCATGAAATCAATTGCCCACACGTCAAACAACTCAATCTCTAAAATCCCTTACTGTGGCATTTCATGATTGTGGAGAAGATTCCTAACTCTTTGACACTTGTCCTAGTTTCTTACAAATTCCTGTGAGTCTCTGAAGAAGGTTAGCCAGTAGAACCCGCTCTGAAGGACCTTGGTAGCTGTTCTTTCGCCCCTAAAGTGGCCTCCATACTCAGAACTGTGACAATGCCAGAGGGTCTGTTGTGCTTCCTCATTTGAGACACAACGCCTGATCATCCCATCCAAGCATCTCTTTTAAAAGGTAGGGTTCATCCCACAAGTAGTACTTAGCATCATGTAAAAGCTTTCTAACTTGTGGCTTAGTGTACTCCTTGGGGATGAACCTTATGGCCTTATAGTTTGCAATATCTGCAAACCATGGAGCCCTCTGGATCATAAAGAGCTTCTCATCCGAGAAGATCTCAGTCACAGTAGTGGAGGCTAGAGGGTAGCGTCCCTTCTTCAGGCTCAATCTTTGACAGATGATCGGCTACTTGATTTTTTTATTCTTTCCTATCTCTAATCTCAATGTCAAACTCCTGAAAAAGTAGTATCCACTAATCAATCTTGGTTTAAAATCCTACTTAGTTAGAAGGTACTTAAGAGAAGCATGATCAGTATAAATAATAACCTTTGAAACAATTAAGTAAGATATAAACTTATCAATTGCATAAATAACAGCCAACAATTCCTTCTCTGTAGTGGTGTAATTATTTTGCGTGTCATTCAAAACACGACTAGCATAGTAAATGACGTGCATCAGCTTGTCTTGCCTCTGTCCCAAACTGCCCCTATGGCATAATCATTGGCATCACACATGAGCTCAAATGGCAATTCCCAGTTGGGAGGGACGATGATGGGTGCAAAGACAAGCTTCGCTTTTAAAATTTCAAAGGCATGCAGGCATTCTTTGTCAAAAATAAAAGGAGTGCCATCAATCAAAAGGTTGCTCAGAGGTTTCGCAATCTTAGAAAAGTTCTTTATAAACCTTCTGTAAAATTCTGCATGGCCTAGGAAACTTCTTATTGCCTTAACATTAGTGAGTGGTGGTAATTTTTTAATTACTTCCACCTTGTCTTTATCAACTTCTATTCCTTTATTTGAAATTGGGTGACCAAGAACAATTCCCTCAATTACCATCAAGTGACATTTTTTCCAGTTAAAAATGAGGTTTATTTCTTGACACCGTTTCAAGACCAAGGATAGATGCTTAAGGCAAGAATTAAAAGAATCACCAAAAACAGAGAAGTCATCCATAAATACCTCAATGAACTTTTCAACCATATCTGAAAAAATAGAAATCATATACCTCTGGAAAGTTGCTGGGGCATTACAGAGTCCAAATGGCATCCTCCGATAAGCACAAAGGGGCAAGTGAATGCCGTCTTCTCCTAGTCTTAAGGGTCTACTGCAATCTGATTATAGCCAGAGTATCCATCCAAAAAGCAGTAGAAAGCATGGTCGGCTAGCCTCTCAAGCATTTGATCAATGAAAGGTAGGGGGAAGTGGTCTTTCCTTGTAGCACTATTAAGCCTCCTGTAGTCAATACACATGCGCCATCCTATGACAGTTTTTGTGGGGATAAGCTCATTCCTTTCATTTTGAATCACTGTCATGCCTCCCTTCTTGAGAACTACTTGTACTGGACTTACCCATGGGCTATCAGAAATAAGGTAAATAATTCTGGCTTCCCAAGGCTTCATAACTTCCTTCTAGACCACCTCTTTCATGCTTGGATCCAGTCGCATCTGTGGTTGCATAACTGGTTTAGCATCATCCTCAAGCAAGATCTTGTGCATACACTTGGTTGGATTGATTCCTTGTAAGTCACTACTGGTCCATCCAAGAGTTGTTTTATGACTCTTGAGCACCTGAATCAGTGCCTCCTCTTCCTCCTGTCTTAGGGAGGAACTTATGATCACTGGATAAGTGTCCTTGTCACCTAGGAATGCATATTTCAAGGATGGATGCAAAGGATTCAACTCGAGCTTAAGAGGTCCTTCCTCAGTACTAGGCAAGCCAAGCTTTTCCCTCTAAGGTGCTAGCTCATCAATTTCAAGCAGTGTCTTTAGGGGAAGCATCCAGATCATCTTCAAGCTTTCCAGCTTCAAACACTTCTTCAACTAGAGGTTCAATGATGTTGATCCTGATGCATCCTTCAGAATAATCCAGATGTTACAAATCCTCTAAAATATTTAGTACAACCTCCTCTTCATTGACCATCAGAGTTACTTCACCCTTCTACATGTAAAACCCGGTTAATTAATGGCTAATTAATCCATAAATGAGAATTTATTCTAGAAATCCTAAAATGTGATTTTTATGGCTAAATGTGATAGAGGAGACTGAGACGAGAATTTTGGTACCAATTTTATAGAATTCGGATCAAGATTGGACCGAACGGGCCAAACCGGGCCAAACGGACCCAAAGTGGGCCCTTGGCCCAACACAACTAAACCAAAACCCTAGTTTTCAGCACTCTCTCTCCTCATAACACACTCAAACACGCTGAAATTAGAGAGAAAGGGAGGAAGAACACTCTCTCAAGTTCTCTCCCTTGGTTGATCTTCAAACCACCATAACTTTTGATCTAGAGCTCCGATTGCCGCTCCGTTTGCGGCCACGCGTTCACCGTGGAGAGCTCTACAAAACCCATACAATTAATTTTGAGGTAAGCCACGTGTTTCTGTTCGAAATTCCAGCCCTTATTTTCGAATTTCATGGGTAAAATGTTGAGATTTTGGGTTCTTTGATGTTATAGGACCCAACTCTCTTGAAGGAGAAGGTTAATCTTGTCTCCTTGGACCTTGGGTGAGGTAAGATTCTCAACCCTAGTGTAATTTTGTTGTTCTATGATGTTTGGGTTTTGAGATGTTGTGTATGGGTATGATGGTTGTGGCTTAGGTTGTGTATGTGTGGATATTGGAGCTTGATTGGTGACTTTGAAAAGCTTGGGAAGGGTTTGGTGGTGAAAAATCTGTTCTTGGAGGTGTTGAGGCCTTGAGAGCTTGTGGATAAGTGGTTTGGAAGTGCTCCGGGGGAGCTTGGGAAAATCGGCTAAGGTATGGTTTCGGTTTCCCGTATCTAATATGTAATGTGGTAGGAAATACTTAGGCTAGAGGCCCTAAGATAGGCATTGAATTGTTGATGTTGTTGAATGATTGAGATATATGATGTGGTCATATATGTGATGATGATTATTGATGCCTTGGTGGTATGATGTATAAGAAATATGCATGTTGTGATATATGCTTGATGATTGGTTATGGTTGAATTGTGGATTGAACCATGTTGATGGTGAGTATGATGTTGATTGTGTACAATAATGATTTATTGGAATTGGTGTTGTTGAGAATTGGCATGAGGAATAGTATATGATATGTCAATGTGTTTGAGTTTGAGCCACTTGGATGAAGTGGGGTAAAATGATGAGATAGTGATTTTGGTAATTTGTGGTAATGTGTCAATGTGTGAGTTGAGGAGGCTTGATGTTGAATTTGATACATTTTGATTGATTTCAAAGAAAAGGGATGAAATTGGCATGTTTTGATTGATTTTGAAAAGAGTTGAAAATGGCTTTTTTTGAAAATGGCATATTGTGGTTTTGTATGAAAATATGGTTTTTGGGCATACTTTGGCGGGACATAACTTGGACTACGGATCTCTGTTTTGTATCAAATTTTTTTAGAAATGAAATTGGATCCGGGATGTCCGTGCCGTTCGAAGAACGGGTGAAAAACGATTTAAAATGAGGAAGTTATGTCCGTTGGAAGATTGGGGTTTAAATTGGTGAATTCTGCAGCCTTTTAACTTAGAAAATTTTTAGCAGAATAACCACTTGCGCGTGGGCGCACTTGGCGCGTACGCGCCGATCTTCCAGAAAACGCCATCCACGCGTGCGCGTGATGTGCGCGGGTGCGCCGATTGTGCTGCACCTAATGCCCAGCCATTTTCCAGAGAGTTATGCCAGAACTGTGCCAGTGTTGTGCCTGGGGCACGAGAACACCCGCGCGTGCGCGTCGATTGGCAAATTTTTAATCCACGCGTTAGCGTGCATGATGCTTACGCGTCGATGAGTTTTTGAGGCCATCCACGCGTGCGCGTGGAGTGCGCGTACGCGTGGCCCTGTTTTCATCCCAAAGTTGAATTTTGAGTTTTAAAAGCCAAATCTCATACTTCTAAGCCTCCGATCTCACCATTATGTCTTAAATCATTATGACATGCCTAGCTATTAAAAAGGGGCTAGTGAATGAGGTAACTTGCGAGTGAAGCAAGGGAAAAATGAATGATCAATGAGGATCAAGATGATTATGTGAGATGCGGAGGATGGTAGTGGAAGTGCTTGTTATGCCATGGGCCGAAAGGCTATAATTGTTAATGAAATGGCTGGTTATGGATTTAACCGTGAGCCGGAAAGGCTGTGTATGATATGAATATTGGCTGGTTCTGGACTGAACCGTGAGCCGGATGGCTGATATGGATGTTGATCCGTGGATGAGAATTCATGCATGTTTATGCTGAATTATTGATAATTGTGAATTGGACTTCCACTATCTGAGATACGAGTTTTCCTGGGTAGTAGCAGTGGCTAGCCACCACGTACTCCAGGTTGAGACTCGAAGCTCTGTTAACCCTATGTCGTAAGTGTGGCCGGGCACTGTGAAAGGCCCGGATGAGCTCGCCCCCGAAATATTCACCAGTGAGGGTGATGGATATGGATCATGTTTATGATCAAGTTTATAACGAGTATAACTCGAGTTGGGGATGTGCGACAGAGGGACAGTCCAATGGTTAGCGACCAGGACTTGTCGGGTTGGCTCTATAACCGACAAGATGATATCATCAGCCACTAGGGACAGACATTCATCATATGCATACTATGTGAATTGTTTGAGATTGCCTATTTGACTGCATATTACTTGCTAATTGTCTAAATGTCTTAACTGCTCCTATTTGTATATTCTTTGTCTGATATAACTGTGTTTGCTATAATATACTCCTGCTGGTGGTTGGGAGGTTTGAAGGAATTGGAAAGGGAAGTATTAGTTAGACTGAAGAATCTTTAGTCAGATGCCCTTATATGGTTTAGCTTGTTTATAAGCTTTGATATTATCTGGAGGAAGTTCTAGGATTGCCTTTGGCTTTCCTCTATTATTATGTATTATATATGTGGAAGCTGTTACCATGCTGGAGACCTCTGGTTCTCACCCATGCGGATTTTGTGGTTTTCAGATGCAGGAAGTGAGGTTTCCCGCTGAGGCATGCTGGAGACTTCTAGAATTGCGAAGATCCTTTGTTCTCGGGACTATGTTTTGGTTTATATGTTTCGCTTAGATACTTTTATCTCCATTAAATAATACAAACTGTGATGACTCCTCTTATGGGAGATTTTGGAGAATAGGTTTTGTGTATTTGTGTCTCTTTGGGTTTCCTTTGGGATTTTCCTTATTTTATCATATGTATATATTGCTATGCTCGGACCGGTTATCTTCGCAGCCGGATTTTGAGTCTTGATATTCCTGTTTTTGACACTCCTTTGTATATATACAATCTCGCATTGGTTTATCCTTGTTCGTTACGTTATCGATCGGAGTGATGCGCTTTTGAGTTGCGGTTTTTGTTTACCCCTTTTTCTACAAAGGCTCCTAGTTATAATCAATCATTCATACTACTATACGTACTAAATTTTTATTTTAGAGGTCGTAATACCTTGCCATCTCTGAATTATGACTTAAGCATAAGGCTCTGTATGGTAGGGTGTTACATTATGGTATCAGAGCAGTTCGTTCCTGTAGAGCCTGAGGGATGGACTGACTATGCTTCTGTGCATTCTCTGTGTGTGTGTTATGTGCTATTAGTATATCTGCTTGATATAATTGGCATAAACGTTCATGAGCATGCATTTGGAACTTCGAAGCACGAGACTTCCGATATTGAGACTGATCAACTTAATATCGATTGTTTGGTGTGTATTGGAACCAGATGGCGCCTCGTGGACGCGGTAGAGATAGTGCGAGAGGTTGTACGAATGCTCGTGCCCCGAAGAATAATCCTAATGACCCGGTGAACTTTACGACTGCGTTGGAGAACATGGCTGCTGCTATGCAAGCCACTGCTGGGGCTCTTGGTCAACAGATGAACAACCATGGCAACGACAGAAATGGAGCTCAGGGACTAATGGAGATTAGAACTTTTGTGGTGTTGGTGAACAAGTGTGGGGTTGCTGAAGAGTGTGTGAAGAGGGCAGCCGCTAAGAAGAGAAGTCACAAAGGATCATTCTCACAGAACCGAGGGAAGAGCATTGCACCTAGAGGTCCGCCTTTCAAGAGGAGAGGTTCCTTTAGGAGGCCCAACAACAACAACTTCCAAGGGAAAAGGTTTGGGAAGCAACCTCAGAATGATCAAGTTTGTACTAGGTGTGGAAGTCACCATCCGAAAGCACCATGCAAGGCCGGATGGGGTTTGTGCTACAATTGTGGAAAGGCAGGACATAAGCTCTCATGGTGTCCGGAGCGGCAGAAGCAAGGTGCTGGGAAAGCACAACAAACTGGTCGGGTGTTCACCACCTCAGCTGTGGGTGCAGAGGGATCCGAGACACTCATTCGAGGTAACTGTGAAATGGCTGGTCAAACTTTAAATGCTTTATTTGATTCGGGAGCATCGCATTCATTTATTGCATTTGAGAAAGCCCACAAGTTAGGATTGAAGATCGTAACCTTAGGTTATGACCTAAAAGTGTACAATGCTACCCATGAGGCCATGGTAACTAGGCTAGGATGCCCGAAAGTTTCGTTTAGGATCAAGCAGCGTGATTTTGTCCATAATTTAATCTGCTTACCGATGATCGGTTTTGACCTTACCTTAGGATTGGACTGGTTATCGGAGAACCATGTCCTGCTTGATTGTTCTACAAAGTCGGTGTACTTTATGCCGAAAGATACAGAAGGGCCGGTCGTGGTGAATAATTATTACTTGAATTCGATGATGGTGAACTGTTCTGGAATCGAATGTCAAGGTATCCTGTTGTTAACCGCGGGCGTTTCGGGAGATGATCAAAGGTTGGAACAGATTCCGGTTGTGTGTGAGTTTTCGGAAGTGTTTCCCGATGATATTGATGAGTTTCCACCTAACCGAGAGGTTGAGTTTGCTATTGAGTTGGTGCCCGGGGCGGGACCAATCTCAAGTACTCCTTATAGGATGTCACCGTTAGAGATGAACGAGCTAAAATCTCAGTTAGAGGATTTGTTGGGAAAGAATTTTATACGGCCAAGTGTCTCTCCGTGGGGTGCTCCAGTGTTACTAGTAAAGAAGAAAGATGGGAGTATGCGGCTCTGTGTGGATTACAGGCAGTTGAACAAGGTTACAATAAAGGATAAGTACCCATTGCCGAGAATTGATGATCTCATGGATCAGTTACAAGGAGCTGGAGTTTTCTCCAAGATTGATTTGCGATCCGGTTATCACCAGATAAGGGTGAGGGGTGAGGATATCCCTAAGACCACTTTCAGGACTCGTTATGGTCATTACGAGTACACTGTGATGTCCTTTGGGTTGACGAACGCTCCTGCGGTATTCATGGATTACATGAATAGAGTTTTCCGTCCGTTTCTGGATAAATTCGTTGTTGTCTTCATCGATGACATCCTGATTTATTCCAAGACCGAGGAAGAGCATGCGAAACACTTGAGGACCGTGTTGCAGATTCTAAAGGAGAAGAAGCTCTATGCAAAACTGTCTAAGTGTGAGTTTTGGAAGAGTGAGGTGAAGTTTTTGGGTCACGTGGTGAGTAAGAAGGGAATAGCCGTAGACCCAACTAAGGTGGAGGCTGTGATGGATTGGAAACAACCAACCACCGTAACAGAGATAAGGAGTTTTCTGGGTTTAGCTGGCTATTACCGAAGGTTTATCAGGGGCTTTTCACAGATAGCTTTGCCAATGACAAAGTTAACCCGCAAAGACACTCCGTTTGTTTGGACTCCTGAATGCGAGGAGAGCTTTCAGACATTGAAGAAAAAGTTGACTAATGCACCTGTGTTAGTGTTACCCGAGCCGAATGAGCCATTTGAGGTGTATTGTGACGCCTCATTGAAGGGTCTAGGGTGCGTGCTGATACAACACCATAATGTGGTGGCGTATGCCTCACGACAGTTGAGACCTCATGAAGTTAGTTACCCTACGCACGATTTGAAACTCGCTGCGGTTGTGTTTGCCTTGAAGGTGTGGAGGCATTATCTCTATGGGGTTAAGTTCCAAGTTTTCCCTGATCATAAGAGCTTGAAGTATCTCTTTGATCAGAAAGAGCTTAATATGAGGCAGAGAAGGTGGATGGAATTGTTGAAGGACTACGACTTTGAGTTGCATTACCATCCGGGAAAAGCAAACGTAGTGGCGGATGCGTTAAGTCGGAAGTCCTTATATGCGGCTTGGATGATGCTTCAAGAGGAGAAGTTGCTCAAAGGATTCGAGAGTCTGAAAATTGGTGCTCAAGAAGTATCCGGAACTTTGTGTTTGAGCCGATTAGAAATCTCAAGTGACTTTAAGTCCGAACTCCTAAAGGCTCATCAAAATGATGAAGCGTTATGGAAAGTGTTACCGGCCATTGAGTAAGGAAAACAGTGGAGAGTGTCAGAAGAAAAAGATGGGTTATGGAGATTCAAGGGTAGGATCATTGTGCCGGATGTTGGCACTTTGAGGCAAGATATCTTAAAGGAGGCACACAAAAGCGGATTCTCCATTCACCCGGGAAGTACTAAGATGTACCATGATTTGAAGGCGATGTTTTGGTGGCCGGGTATGAAGAATGATGTGGCAGAATATGTTTCAAAGTGCTTAACTTGTCAAAAGGTAAAGATTGAACATCAAAAGCCTGCCGGTATGCTGCAACCTTTAGAGATTCCACAATGGAAGTGGGAAAATATTGCAATGGACTTTGTGTCAGGATTGCCAAGGACTAGGGCTGGTTTTGATGCTATTTGGGTGATGGTGGACCGACTGACGAAGTCAGCTCACTTTTTGCCCATTCGTATGACTTACACCCTTGAGGAGCCAACACGGTTATACATAAAGGAGATTGTGAGACTTCATGGTGTACCTGCTACTATAATCTCTGATAGAGATCCTCGTTTCACTTCAAAGTTTTGGGGTGCATTTCAGAAGGCTTTTGGAACCCAATTAAGCTTGAGCACGGCTTACCATCCTCAAAAAGATGGTCAATCTGAGAGGACGATCCAAACACTAGAGGATATGTTGAGAGCTTGTGTTTTGGACCAACCGGCGAGTTGGGATCGGTATATGCCATTAGTGGAGTTTGCATACAATAATAGTTATCATGCGAGCATCGGAATGGCTCCGTATGAGGCCTTGTATGGGAGAAAATGTCAATCTCCGCTATGTTGGTATGAAGCTGGAGAGAAAAGCTTGTTGGGACCGGAAATGATAGCTGAGACTACTGAACAAGTCAAGAAAATCCGAGATAGGATGCTTACGGCGCAGGGTCGTCAAAAGAGTTACGCCGATCAGAGGCGAAAGCCCTTAGAATTTGAGGAAGGAGACCATGCTTTTCTTAAGGTTACTCCGACTACGGGAGTAGGTAGGGCGATTAAAGCAAAGAAGTTAAATCCTCGATACATTGGTCCATTTCAAATCCTGGAGAGGATTGGACCGGTGGCGTATCGGATGGCTCTACCACCTTATCTTTTGAACCTGCACGACGTGTTTCACATGTCGCAGCTTCGGAAGTACACTCCTGATGCTAGCCATGTGTTAGAACCTGAATCGGTTCAGTTAAGGGAAGATTTGACGCTTCTAGTGGCTCTAGTCAGAATTTATGATACTAGTATCAAACGGTTGCGTGGAAAAGAGGTTTCTTTAGTGAAAGTGGCTTGGCGTCGAGGCGGTGTTGAGGAACACACTTGGGAACTTGAGTCGGAGATGCGAACGGATTATCCGATTTATTCTCAGGTAATTGCATTTGAATTTTGTGGGCAAAATTCCCAATTAGGTGGGTAGAATGTAAAACCCGGTTAATTAATGGCTAATTAACCCATAAATGAGAATTTATTCTAGAAAGCCTAAAATGTGATTTTTATGGCTAAATGTGATAGAGGAGACTGAGACGAGAATTTTGGTACCAATTTTATAGAATTCGGACCAAGATTGGACCGAACGGGCCAAACCGGGCCAAACGGACCCAAAGTGGGCCCTTGGCCCAACACAACTAAACCAAAACCCTAGTTTTCAGCACTCTCTCTCCTCATAACACACTCAAACACGCTGAAATTAGAGAGAAAGGGAGGAAGAACACTCTCTTAAGTTCTCTCCCTTTGTTGATCTTCAAACCACCATAACTTTTGATCTAGAGCTCCGATTGCCGCTCCGTTTGCGGCCACGCGTTCACCGCGGAGAGCTCTACAAAACCCATACAATTAATCTTGAGGTAAGCCACGTGTTTCTGTTCGAAATTCCAGCCCTTATTTTCGAGTTTCATGGGTAAAATGTTGAGATTTTGGGTTCTTTGATGTTATAGGACCCAACTCTCTTGAAGGAGAAGGTTAATCTTGTCTCCTTGGACCTTGGGTGAGGTAAGATTCTCAACCCTAGTGTAATTTTGTTGTTCTATGATGTTTGGGTTTTGAGATGTTGTGTATGGGTATGATGGTTGTGGCTTAGGTTGTGTATGTGTGGATATTGGAGCTTGATTGGTGACTTTGAAAAGCTTGGGAAGGGTTTGGTGGTGAAAAATCTGTTCTTGGAGGTGTTGAGGCCTTGAGAGCTTGTGGATAAGTGGTTTGGAAGTGCTCCGGGGAAGCTTGGGAAAATCGGCTAAGGTATGGTTTCGATTTCCCGTATCTAATATGTAATGTGGTAGGAAATACTTAGGCTAGAGGCCCTAAGATAGGCATTGAATTGTTGATGTTGTTGAATGATTGAGATATATGATGTGGTCATATATGTGATGATGATTATTGATGCCTTGGTGGTATGATGTATAAGAAATATGCATGTTGTGATATATGCTTGATGATTGGTTATGGTTGAATTGTGGATTGAACCATGTTGATGGTGAGTATGATGTTGATTGTGTACAATAATGATTTATTGGAATTGGTGTTGTTGAGAATTGGCATGAGGAATAGTATATGATATGTCAATGTGTTTGAGTTTGAGCCACTTGGGTGAAGTGGGGTAAAATGATGAGATAGTGATTTTAGTAATTTGTGGTAATGTGTCAATGTGTGAGTTGAGGAGGCTTGATGTTGAATTTGATACATTTTGATTGATTTCAAAGAAAAGGGATGAAATTGGCATGTTTTGATTGATTTTGAAAAGAGTTGAAAATGGCTTGTTTTGAAAATGGCATATTGTGGTTTTGTATGAAAATATGGTTTTTAGGCATACTTTGGTGGGACATAACTTGGACTACGGATCTCTGTTTTGTACCAAATCTTTTTAGAAATGAAATTGGATCCGGGATGTCCGTTCCGTTCGAAGAACGGGTGAAAAACAATTTAAAATGAGGAAGTTATGTCCGTTGGAAGATTGGGGTTTAAATTGGTGAATTCTGCAGCCTTTTAACTTAGAAAATTTTTAGCAGAATAACCACTTGCGCGTGGGCGCACTTGGCGCGTACGCGCCGATCTTCCAGAAAACGCCATCCACGCCCAATGCCCAGCCATTTTCCAGAGAGTTATGCCAGAACTGTGCCAGTGTTGTGCATGGGGCACGAGAACACCCGCGCGTGCGCGTCGATTGGCAAATTTTTAATCCACGCGTTAGCGTGCATGACGCTTACGCGTCGATGAGTTTTTGAGGCCATCCATGCGTCCGCGTGGAGTGCGCGTACGCATGGCCCTGTTTTCATCCCAAAGTTGAATTTTGAGTTTTAAAAGCCAAATCTCATACTTCTAAGCCTCCGATCTCACCATTATGTCTTAAATCATTATGACATGCCTAGCTATTAAAAAGGGGCTAGTGAATGAGGTAACTTGTGAGTGAAGCAAGGGAAAAATGAATGATCAATGAGGATCAAGATGATTATGTGAGATGCGGAGGATGGTAGTGGAAGTGCTTGTTATGCCATGGGCCGAAAGGCTATAATTGTTAATGAAATGGCTGGTTATGGATTTAACCGTGAGCCGGAAAGGCTGTGTATGATATGAATATTGGCTGGTTCTGGACTGAACCGTGAGCCGGATGGCTGATATAGATGTTGATCCATGGATGAGAATTCATGCATGTTTATGCTGAATTATTGATAATTGTGAATTGCACTTCCACTATCTGAGATACGAGTTTTCCTGGGTAGTAGCAGTGGCTAGCCACCACGTACTCCAGGTTGAGACTCGAAGCTCTGTTAACCCTATGTCGTAAGTGTGGCTGGGCACTGTGAAAGGCCCGGATGAGCTCGCCCCCGAAATATTCACCAGTGAGTGATGAGCGGATATTTTATACGCTTTTTGGGGGTAATTTCTTGTAGATTTTAGCATGTTTTAATTAGTTTTTAGTTAAATATTATTAGTTTTTAAGCAAAAATCATATTTCTGGACTTTACTATGAGTGTGTGTATTTTTCTATGATTTCAGGTATTTTCTGACTGAAATTGAGGAAGCTGAGCAAAAATCTGACCTAGGCTGAAAAAGGACTGCTGATGCTATTGGATCCTGACCTCCCTGAACTCGAAATGGATTTTCTGGAGCTACAGGAGTTCAATTGATGCGCTCTCAACGGCGTTGGAAAGTAGACATCCAGGGCTTTCCAGCAATATATAATAGTCCATACTTTGCGTGAAGATTGACGACGTAACTTGGCGTTGAACGCCAAGTACACGCTGCTGTCTGGAGTTAAACGCCAGAAAAACGTCATGATCCGGAGTTGAACGCCCAAAACACGTCATAACCTGGAGTTTAACACCAAGAAAGGCCTCTACTCATGGATAGCTTTATTCTCAGCCCCAGCACACACCAAGTGGGCCCCAGAAGTGGATTTCTGCACCAATTATCTTAGTTTACTCATTTTCTGTAAACCTAGGCTACTAGTTTACTATTTAAACAACTTTTACAGACATTCCTTGTACCTGATGACATTTTCAGATCTGAATTACATACTTTTTGACGGCATGAGTCTCTAAACTCCATTGTTGGGGGTGAGGAGCTCTGCAGCGTCTCGATGATTTATCACAATTCCTTTGTTTTCCAATCAAACACGCTTGTTCTTATCTAAGATGTTTATTCGCGCTTAATCGTGAAGAAGGTGATGATCCGTGACACTCATCACCTTCCTCAATCCATGAACGTGTGCCTGACAACCACCTCCGTTCTACATCAGACTGAATGAATATCTCTTAGATTCCCCAACAGAATCTTCGTGGTATAAGCTAGATGGATGGCGGCATTCATGAGAATCCGAAAAGTCTAAACCTTGTCTGTGGTATTCCGAGTAGGATTCTGGGATTGAATGACTGTGACATGCTTCAAACTCCTGAGGGCTGGGCGTTAGTGACAGACGCAAAAGAATCAATGGATTCTATTCCAACCTGATTGAGAACCGACAGATGATTAGCCGTGCTGTGACAGAGCACAGGAACGTTTTCACTGAGAGGATGGGAAGTAGCCATTGACAACGGTGACACCCTATATAGAGCTTGCCATGGGAGGATCTTGCGTGTATTGAAGGATTTCAAGGAAAAGTTGAAGTCAAAGGACAAAGCATCTCCAAAACTCCAACATATTCCCCAGTACTGCATCCTTTATAAACAAATAACTCTATTGTTCAAGTAAGAACTATTTAATTTATGCCCTTTTTCTTTATTAAAATACGAGGCTAAAGAATCCTATTGGTATCCTGACTAAGACAAATAAAATAAACATTGATTGCTTCAAGCCAATAATCTCCGTGGGATCGACCCTTACTCACGTAAGGTATTACTTGGACGACCCAGTGCACTTGCTGGTTAGTTGAACGGAATTGTGAAAAGAAAGTAATCAGTTAGTTGAGTTAGTTCTTTTTGGCACATGCCAAAGAGTCATTAATTAAGGATCACAATTTCGTCCACCAAGTTTTTGGCGCCGTTGCCGGGGATTATTGAGTTTGGACAATTGAAGGCATATTTTATTTCTTAGATTAGGAATAATTTATTTTTATTTTATTGTTATAGAGTCATTAAATCTTGATAGGATAGTTTCTTTTCAAAAATTTCTTTTCAAAATTTATTATTTTTCTTTTAAATAATTACTAATTTTCGTGAGTTTAGTGTCTTGTCCTAAGTTTGGTGTCAATTGCATATCTCATATTTTTCTTTAAAATTTTCGACTTGTGTTCTTTGTTCTTCATTAATCTTCAAGTTGTTCTTGCTTATTTTTCTTGTTTGATCTTGAGTTTTTTCTTGCTTTGTGTCTTTTCTTGTTTCACTTGTGTTCTTTTTAAAGCACTAATTGGAATATCTAGAACAAGTGTTATATTTATTCCCAATTGGCTAAAGCATTGGCTTATATTTTTGATGAGGGAGCACCAGTACTTTTGAAAATCTTTTTCAAAAATAATTTTTCTTGATTTAATCTTGTGCCAAACTTTAAGTTTGGTGTTTTCTTGTTAATCTTTCATAATTTTCGAAAATTTCTTCAAAGTTTTCTAAAAATTTTAAGTTTGGTGTTCTTCCTTGTGTTCTTGGTGTTCTTGTGAATCTTCAAGGTGTTCTTGAGTTTTTCTTGTGTTTTGATCTTAAAATTTTTAAGTTTGGTGTTCCTTGGTGTTTTCCCTCCAAAAATTTTCGAAAAATAAGGAGCATTGGATCTAAAAATTTTAAGTCTTGTGTCTTTTGTGTGTTTTTCTCTTTCATCATAAAATTCAAAATTCAAAAAAATTTTATTTTCTAACTAATTTTGAACTACTTTTTCGAAAATTTTATATAAAAATTCAATTTTCAATTTCAAAATATTTTCGCTTTCTTTTATTTATTTCATTTTTATTTTGATTTAAAAAAAATTATTTTTACAAAATATTTTCAAAATATTTTTATATATTCCTTCTTTTTTATTTATTTTATTTATTCCACAACTATAGAATAAATAATTATCAACATATAAATTATCTCTTGTGATCTAGTATGGAAGCAAGTGGGAATGAACAGTCCAAGAGGACTTTGGGGTCATATGCTAACCCCACTACTGCTTCATATGGGAATAGTATCTGTATACCCTCCATTGGAGTTAGTAGCTTTGAGCTGAATCCTCAGCTTATTATCATGGTGCAGCAAAACTGCCAGTATTCTGGTCTTCCACATGAAGAACCTACAGAGTTTCTGGCACAATTTCTGCAAATTGCTGATACAGTACATGATAAGGAAGTAGATCAGGATGTCTACAGACTATTACTGTTTCCATTTGCTGTAAAAGATCAAGCTAAGAGGTGGTTAAATAACCAACCTAAGAACAGCATAAAAACATGGAAACAGCTGTCAGAAAAATTCCTGAATCACTATTTCCCTCCTAAACGGATGACACAGCTAAGGCTAAACATCCAAGGCTTCAAACAAGGAGATAATGAATCCCTTTATGATGCTTGGGAGAGATACAGAGAGATGCTAAGAAAATGCCCCTCTGAAATATTTTCAGAATGGGTGCAATTAGACATCTTCTACTATGGGCTTACAGAAAAAGCTCAGATTTCTCTAGAACACTCAGCTGGTGGATCTATACATATGAGAAAAACAATTGAAGAAGCTCAAGAGCTTATTGATACAGTTGCCAGAAATCAGCATCTGTACCTAAGCAGTGAATCCTCTATGAAAGAAGAAGCTAAAACAGTAACTGCAGAACTCAGTCCAGTGGATCAGGCTAATGAATTCAATCAGCAATTAGATTTTCTAACTCAGCAACTAGCCGAATTCAAGGAAATATTACAGGAAACAAGAAGGGCTAACAGGAACATGGAAGTGCAATTAAAGCAGACAGAAAAGCAACTGTCAAAACAAATAACAGAAGAATGCCAAGCAGTTCAATTAAGAAGTGGGAAAACATTAAATACCTCACTTCAAAGCAGCAGGAAACCAAGAAATGAACAAGAGGATACTCAAAATCCCTCTGAGGACAATCAGAGCCCAGAGAGGAACAAAGCTGGCGCTGAACGCCCAGACCATGCTCATTCCTGGCGTTCAACGCCAGAAACAAGCATGAATCCGGCGTTGAACGCCCAAAGGGAGCATGGTTCTGGCGTTCAAACGCCAGTAACAAACAAGGAGGTGGTGTCTAACGCCACTCCAGCTCCCACCACTGGCATTCAAATGCCAGTGGGGAATCAGTCACATACAAGTGCTGACCTTTCTAAAAAGGCTTCCCAAACCACTCCTGTAGGTGATAAACCTGCAGCAACTAAGGTTGAGGAATACAAAGCCAAAATGCCTTATCCTCAAAAACTCCGCCAAGCGGAACAGGATAAGCAATTTGCCCGCTTTGCAGACTATCTCAGGACTCTTGAAATAAAGATTCCGTTTGTAGAAGCACTTGAGCAAATACCTTCTTATGCTAAGTTCATGAAAGAAATCTTAAGTCATAAGAAGGATTGGAGGGAAACTGAAAAAGTCTACCTCACTGAAGAATGCAGTGCAGTCATTCTAAAAAGCTTACCTGAGAAGCTTAAAAATCCTGGGAGCTTTATGATACCATGCACATTAGAGGGTAATTGTACCAAGCAAGCTTTATGTGATCTTGGGGCAAGTATCAACCTAATACCTGCATCTACCATCAGAAAGCTTGGTTTAACTGAAGAAATTAAACCAACCAGGATATGTCTTCAACTTGCTGATGGCTCCATTAAGTACCCATCAGGCGTGATTGAAGACATGATTGTCAAGGTTGGGCCATTCGCCTTTCCTACTGACTTTGTGGTGCTGGAAATGGAGGAGCACAAGAGTGCAACTCTCATTCTAGGAAGACCTTTCCTAGTAACTGGCCGAACCCTCATTGATGTCCAAAAAGGGGAAGTAACCTTGAGAGTCAATGAGGAGGAGTTCAAGTTGAATGTTGTCAAAGCAATGCAACATCCAGACACCCCAAATGACTGCATGAGTGTTGATATTATTGATTCTCTGGTAAGAGAGGTCAATATGGTTGAGAGTTTAGAATCAGAGCTAGAGGACATCTTTAAAGATGTTCAGCCTGATTTGGAGGAGTCAGAGAAGATAATAGAACCTCTGAAAATCCCTCAAGGAGAGGAGAAACCTCCAAAACCCGAACTCAAACCATTACCACCATCCCTAAAATATGCATTTCTGGGAGAAGGTGATACCTTTCCTGTAATTATAAGCTCTACCTTAGAGCCACAGAAAGAGGAAGCACTAATTCAAGTGCTAAGGACGCACAAGACAGCTCTTGGGTGGTCCATTAGTGATCTTAAGGGCATTAGCCCAGCCAGATGCATGCACAAAATCTTGCTGGAGGATGACGCCAAGCCAGTGGTTCAACCACAAAGGCGGCTGAATCCAGCTATGAAAGAAGTGGTGCAGAAAGAGGTCACTAAATTACTAGAGGCTGGGATTATTTATCCTATTTCTGACAGCCCCTGGGTGAGCCCTGTCCAAGTTGTCCCAAAGAAAGGAGGCATGACAGTGGTTCATAATGAAAAAAATGAACTGGTTCCTACAAGAACAGTTACAGGGTGGCGTATGTGCATTGATTATAGAAGGCTCAATACAGCCACCAGAAAGGATCATTTTCCTTTACCATTCATAGACCAGATGCTAGAAAGACTAGCAGGTCATGAATACTACTGCTTCCTGGATGGATATTCAGGTTATAATCAAATTGCAGTAGATCCCCAGGATCAGGAGAAAACGGCGTTCACATGCCCATCTGGAGTATTTACATACAGAAGGATGCCATTTGGCCTATGCAATGCACCTGCAACCTTTCAGAGGTGCATGCTCTCCATTTTCTCTGATATGGTGGAAAAATTTCTGGAAGTCTTCATGGATGACTTTTCAGTATTTGGAGACTCATTCAGCTCCTGCCTTAACCATTTAGCACTTGTTCTGAAAAGATGCCAAGAGACTAACCTGGTTTTAAACTGGGAAAAATGTCACTTTATGGTGACTGAAGGAATTGTCCTTGGGCACAAAATTTTGAACAAGGGAATAGAGGTGGACCAAGCTAAGGTAGAAGTAATTGAAAAATTGCCACCACCTGCTAATGTTAAGGCAATCAGAAGCTTTCTGGGGCATGCAGGATTCTATAGGAGGTTTATAAAGGATTTTTCAAAAATCGCCAAACCTCTGAGCAACCTGCTAGCTGCTGACACGCCATTTATCTTTGATAAAGAGTGTTTGCAGGCATTTGAGACCCTGAAAGCTAAATTGGTCTCAGCACCAATCATCTCTGCACCAGACTGGACATTACCATTTGAATTAATGTGTGATGCCAGTGACCATGCCATTGGTGCAGTATTGGGACAAAGGCATGACAAGCTTCTGCACGTCATTTACTATGCTAGCCGTGTTCTAAATGATGCACAGAAAAATTACACAACCACAGAAAAAGAGCCACTTGCAGTGGTTTACGCCATTGATAAATTCAGATCCTATTTAGTAGGATCAAAAGTGATCGTGTACACTGATCATGCTGCTCTTAAATATCTACTCACAAAGCAGGATTCAAAACCCAGACTCATCAGATGGGTGTTGCTTCTGCAAGAGTTTGATATAGAAATAAGAGACAGAAAAGGGACAGAAAATCAAGTAGCAGATCACCTGTCCCGAATAGAACCAGTAGAAGGGGCGTCCCTCCCTCTCACTGAAATCTCTGAAACCTTTCCGGATGAGCAACTGTTTGCCATCCAGGAAGTGCCATGGTTTGCAGACATTGCAAACTACAAGGCAGTGAGATTCATACCCAAAGAGTACAGTAGGGTGCAATCAAAGAAATTAATCACAGATGCAAAGTACTATCTTTGGGATGAACCATATCTCTTCAAGAGATGTGCAGACGGAGTAATCCGTAGATGTGTGCCTAAAGAGGAAGCACAGAAGATCCTTTGGCATTGCCATGGATCACAGTATGGAGGACATTTTGGAAGTGAGCGAACAGCCACAAGAGTCCTCCAAAGTGGCTTCTACTGGCCTACTCTCTATAAAGATTCCCGAGCATTTGTGCTTAATTGTGACAGTTGCCAAAGATCAGGCAACCTACCTCACAGTTATGCCATGCCTCAACAAGGAATCTTGGAGATTGAGTTGTTTGATGTATGGGGCATTGACTTCATGGGACCTTTCCCACCATCATACTCAAACACTTATATTCTGGTGGCAGTGGATTATGTATCCAAATGGGTGGAGGCTATTGCAACACCCACCAATGACACTAAAACAGTGTTAAAATTCCTCCAGAAACACATCTTCAGCAGATTTGGTATCCTTAGAGTGTTAATCAGTGATGGGGGCACTCATTTCTGCAATAAACAGCTTTATGCTGCTCTGGTTCGTTATGGAGTTAACCACAGGGTGGCTACTCCATATCATCCACAAACTAATGGGCAAGCTGAAGTCTCAAATAGAGAACTCAAAAGAATCCTGGAACGGACTGTAATTAACCGTAGAAAGGATTGGGCAAGAAGCTTGGATGATGCTCTGTGGGCATACAGAACAGCATTTAAGACCCCTATAGGGACCTCTCCATACCAGCTTGTGTATGGAAAGGCGTGTCACTTGCCAGTGGAACTGGAACACAAGGCCTACTGGGCAACCAGATTCCTGAACCTTGATGCCAAGTTAGCTGGAGAAAGACGATTACTCCAGTTAAATGAGCTAGAGGAATTTAGACTCAATGCTTTCGAAAATGCAAAGATTTACAAAGAGAAAGCGAAAAAATGGCATGATAAGAAATTGTCATCCAGAGTCTTTGAGCCGGGGCAGAAAGTTCTGCTATTTAACTCTAGGCTCAAATTATTCCCCGGGAAATTAAAATCCCGGTGGAGAGGTCCATATGTCATTACAAACGTATCACCATATGGATACATAGAGCTTCAGGATAATGACTCTAACAAAAAGTTCATTGTTAATGGACAAAGAGTCAAACATTATCTTGAAGGCAATTTTGAGCAAGACTGCTCAAAGCTGAGACTCGATTAAAAACTCAGAAATAAGTCCAGCTAATGACATTAAAGAAGCGCTTGCTGGGAGGCAACCCAGCCATTTACAAAGTATATTTACTAATTATATAAATTTTCTTTTTTTACAGGTATAGGTCCAAATCTCTTCAAGGTAAAATTGCAATTGGTTGGATTCACAGAGTTATAAAGGAAATTGGAAGCTTACTGGCGTGAAAAAGCCAGTACGAAACACTTTGGGCGTTGAACGCCCAAAAGAAGCACCCACTGGGCGTTCAACGCCAGTAAGGGTAGCTTTCTGGGCGTTAAACGCCAGAAAGGAGCATCCTCTGGGCGTTAAACGCCAGAAAGAAGCACCTTCTGGGCGTTTAACGCCAGTTTGGTAGCATCCTGGGCGTTTAGAAAAACGCCCAGTAACAAAGGACTTCCTGGCGTTCAACGCCAGAACGATGCATCAACTGGGCGTTGAACGCCCAGGAGAAGCAACATGTGGGCGTTAAACGCCCAAACCATGCAGCAGTTGGGCGTTTAACGCCAGGATGGTGGGGAGGAGGTAAAATTCGTTTTTCTTTAAAAATTTTCTAAATTTTTAAGTTTCAATTCATGATTTCTTGCATAAACATGTTTCAAAATGTCATCCTTCAAAATCAAATTGGTTTTCTAAGAACCCTAATTTCTAAAATCCCTTTTTCAAAAATATCAAATGTATCTTAATTCATAAACACAAATCTTTTTCCAATCCAATTCTTTTTCAAATATTTTTAATTTCTTCTCATATCTTTTTCAACTCATCTTATCTTTATTTGACAATGCCTTTCCTTCTACTCCTCTCCTTTCCTTTCTTTTGCTTGAGGACAAGCAAACCTCTAAGTTTGGTGTGATTTGCCATGATCACTGAGCTAAAACTCATTAAGATCATGGCACCTAAGAGAACAGGAAGAGCAAGGATGTGAACTTAAGGGAGCTGAAGCGTCAGAAATTAATTCTTGAAGGCACCCCACAGACTAGAGGAACATCCACTTCCCAAAATACAGGTTGTTAAGTTCTAATTCCAGCTTTAACTCTGTGATAGTATTATTATAGGATTTTACCTTAGAAGTTATATAGAAGTAGTAGTAATTAGTTTATCTATTTTGATTTTATTTCCAATCAAGCTATAATTTATTTTTCTCATCATCATCAGGCATGAATAAAGTAGATTTTTTTAGAATAAAGAAGTAATTTATATTTTCGAGTTCTTAATAATAAAAATTATAATTAATTATGTGTGGTGGCAATACTTTTTGTTCTCTGAATGAATGCTTGAACAGTGCATAAATTGTACTTTGAATTTGATGAATATTGGCTCCTGAAAGGATGAGGAACACGAAAAATATTATTGATGATCTGAAAAATCATGAAATTGATTCTTGAAGCAAGAAAAAGCAGTCAAAAAAAAAAGAGAAGAGATTTATATATATATATATATATATATATATATATATATATATATATATATATATATATATATATACAATCAAAAGGAATAAAAGCCAAGCAGCCCTTAAAACCAAAAGGCAAGGGTAAAAGGATCCAAGGCTTTGAGCATCAATGGAAAGGAGGGCCCAAGGAAATAAAATCCAGGCCTAAGCGGCTAAACCAAGCTGTCCCTAACCATGTGCTTGTGGCATGCAGGTCCAAGTTACAAACTTGAGACTGAGTGGTTAAAGTCGTGATCCAAGGCAAACAGAGTGTGCTTAAGAGCTCTGGACACCTCTGACTGGGGACTTTAGCAAAGCTAAGTCACAATCTGTAAAGGTTCACCCAGTCATGTGTCTGTGGCATTTATGTATCCGGTGGTAATACTGGAAAACAAAGTGCTTAGGGCCACGGCCAAGACAAATAAATAACTGTGTTCAAGAATCAACATACTACACTAGGAGAGTCAATAATACTATCTGAATTCTGAGTTCCTAAGGATGCCAATCATTCTGAAATTCAAAAGATACAGGGAGATGCCAAAACTGTTCAGAAACAAAAAGCTACAAGCCCCGCTCATCTAATAAGAATCTGAGCTTCATTTAAAACTCTAAAATATCATTACTTCTTAATTTCTGTTAGAACCTATTTTATTCATCTAGTTGCTTGAGGACAAGCAACAGTTTAAGTTTGGTGTTGTGATGAGCGGATATTTTATACGCTTTTTGGGGGTAATTTCTTGTAGATTTTAGCATGTTTTAATTAGTTTTTAGTTAAATATTATTAGTTTTTAAGCAAAAATCATATTTCTGGACTTTACTATGAGTGTGTGTATTTTTCTATGATTTCAGGTATTTTCTGACTGAAATTGAGGAAGCTGAGCAAAAATCTGACTTAGGCTGAAAAAGGACTGCTGATGCTGTTGGATCCTGACCTCCCTGCACTCGAAATGGATTTTCTGGAGCTACAGAAGTCCAATTGATGCGCTCTCAACGGCGTTGGAAAGTAGACATCCAGGGCTTTCCAGAAATATATAATAGTTCATACTTTGCACGAAGATTGACGACGTAACTTGGAATTGAACGCCAAGTACACGCTGCTGTCTGGAGTTAAACGCCAGAAAAACGTCATGATCCGGAGTTGAATGCCCAAAACACGTCATAACCTGGAGTTTAACGCCAAGAAAGGCCTCTACTCATGGATAGCTTTATTCTCAGCCCCAGCACACACCAAGTGGGCCCCAGAAGTGGATTTCTGCACCAATTATCTTAGTTTACTCATTTTCTGTAAACCTAGGCTACTAGTTTACTATTTAAACAACTTTTACAGACATTCCTTGTACCTGATGACATTTTCAGATCTGAATTACATACTTTTTGACGGCATGAGTCTCTAAACTCCATTGTTGGGGGTGAGGAGCTCTGCAGCGTCTCGATGATTTATCACAATTCCTTTGTTTTCCATTCAAACACGCTTGTTCTTATCTAAGATGTTTATTCGCGCTTAATCGTGAAGAAGGTGATGATCCGTGACACTCATCACCTTCCTCAATCCATGAACGTGTGCCTGACAACCACCTCCGTTCTACATCAGACTGAATGAATATCTCTTAGATTCCCCAACAGAATCTTCGTGGTATAAGCTAGATGGATGGCGGCATTCATGAGAATCCGGAAAGTCTAAACCTTGTCTGTGGTATTCCGAGTAGGATTCCTGGATTGAATGACTGTGACATGCTTCAAACTCCTGAGGGCTGGGCGTTAGTGACAGACGCAAAAGAATCAATGGATTCTATTCCAACCTGATTGAGAACCGACAGATGATTAGCCGTGCTGTGACAGAGCATAGGAACGTTTTCACTGAGAGGATGGGAAGTAGCCATTGACAACGGTGACACCCTACATAGAGCTTGCCATGGGAGGATCTTGCGTGTATTGAAGGATTTCAAGGAAAAGTTGAAGTCAAAGGACAAAGCATCTCCAAAACTCCAACATATTCCCCAGTACTGCATCCTTTATAAACAAATAACTCTATTGTTCAAGTAAGAACTATTTAATTTATGCCCTTTTTCTTTATTAAAATACGAGGCTAAAGAATCCTATTGGTATCCTGACTAAGACAAATAAAATAAACATTGATTGCTTCAAGCCAATAATCTCCGTGGGATCGACCCTTACTCACGTAAGGTATTACTTGGACGACCCAGTGCACTTGCTGGTTAGTTGAACGGAATTGTGAAAAGAAAGTAATCAGTTAGTTGAGTTAGTTCTTTTTGGCACATGCCAAAGAGTCATTAATTAAGGATCACAATTTCGTCCACCAGTGAGGGTGATGGATATGGATCATGTTTATGATCAAGTTTATAACGAGTATAACTCGAGTTGGGGATGCGCGACAGAGGGACAGTCCAATGGTTAGCGACCAGGACTTGTCGGGTTGGCTCTATAACCGACAAGATGATATCATCAGCCACTAGGGACAGGCATTCATCATATGCATACTATGTGAATTGTTTGAGATTGCCTATTTGACTGCATATTACTTGCTAATTGTCTAAATGTCTTAACTGCTCCTATTTGTATATTCTTTGTCTGATATAACTGTGTTTGCTATAATATACTCCAGCTGGTGGTTGGGAGGTTTGAAGGAATTGGAAAGGGAAGTATTAGTTAGACTGAAGAATCTTTAGTCAGATGCCCTTATATGGTTTAGCTTGTTTATAAGCTTTGATATTATCTGGAGGAAGTTCTAGGATTGCCTTTGGCTTTCCTCTATTATTATGTATTATATATGTGGAAGCTGTTACCATGCTGGGGACCTCTGGTTCTCACCCATGCGGATTTTGTGGTTTTCAGATGCAGGACGTGAGGTTTCCCGCTGAGGCATGCTGGAGACTTCTAGAATTGCGAAGATCCTTTGTTCTTGGGACTATGTTTTGGTTTATATGTTTCGCTTAGATACTTTTATCTCCATTAAATAATACAAACTGTGATGACTCCTCTTATGGGAGATTTTGGAGAATAGGTTTTGTGTATTTGTGTCTCTTTGGGTTTCCTTTGGGATTTTCCTTATTTTATCATATGTATATATTGCTATGCTCGGACCGGTTATCTTCGCAGCCGGATTTTGAGTCTTGATATTCCTGTTTTTGACACTCCTTTGTATATATACAATCTCGCATTGGTTTATCCTTGTTCGTTACGTTATGATCGGAGTGATGCGCTTTTGAGTTGCGGTTTTTGTTTACCCCTTTTTCTACAAAGGCTCCTAGTTATAATCAATCATTCATACTACTATACGTACTAAATTTTTATTTTAGAGGTCGTAATACCTTGCCATCTCTGAATTATGACTTAAGCATAAAGCTCTGTATGGTAGGGTGTTACACTACACATCTATAAGAGCTCTTCCTATGGCTAATAAGGGTCTTCCAAGAATAATGGATGTATTCTTGTCCTTTTCCATATCCAATATCACAAAGTTAGCAGGGAAGATAAAAGACCATATTTTCATAAGTCGATCTTCCACCACTCCAAAAGGGAACTTGATAGAATGGTCAGCAAGTTGGAGATAAATACGGGTAGGCTTTACTTCATCAATTTGGGGCTTCCTCATCAATGATAGTGGCATGGGGTTGATACTTGCTCCAAGATCACACAAGGCCTTCCGAATAAGGGTGTTTTCAATGGTACAAGGAATCACAAAGCTCCAGGGATCCTACAGTTTCTCAGGGAGATTCCTTTGAATGATTACACTGAATTCCTTAGTAAGTACCACTGTCTCTACTTCTTTCTAATCCCCCTTTTTGCTCAACATCTCTCTCATGAACTTGGCATACAAAGGCATTTGTTCAAGGACTTCTACAAAGGGCATGTTGATTTCAAGCTTCCGAAAGACTTCCAAAAATTTGGAGAATTACTTGTCTTTTTCTGCTTTCTGGAGTTTCTGAGGGTATATGGTAATTTGCCTGTGTATTCTGGGGCCTTGGGTAGTGCAGGATGTGTGTCAAGAGTGACCGAAAAGGGATTGTCAGGGTGTCTGGGGGGGAAGTTCTTTAAATTTTTATTGGCGTTCAGTTCCCCCCTTTCTGGGCATTCAGTGCCCTTGGTGCTCCCTGCTAGGAATTCAACGCCCTTGGCAATACTCTCTGTCCCTGTAATTTTTTGTTCTGGTGTCCCTTTTTCACCTGGGTCTTCACTGTTCTTATGTTGAGTGACTAATGTCTTGCCACTCCTCAATTGAATTGCCTGGTATTCTTTTCTGTCATTGTGCATCATATTAATTAGTGCAGCTTGTTCAGATATTCGCAGATCTATCTGGTCCATTCGCTTCTCTAGGTTCCTAAAGGATGTTGGGGTTTCCTGTATAAAGCATTTCAAGAGCTCTGCAACGATGGATGCCATGTCAAGAGTACTCTGAGGTTATGGAGGCTGTGAAGGGAGTTAGTTGATTGGATTCTGATTAAAGCCTCCCTGAGAGTTACTGGGATAAATCGGTTGCTGACTCTGAGGCTACTCTCTCCATCCTTGGTTAAATTTTTTAGAATAAGAAACATTATCGGTATATCTAGAGGAACTTCCTATGTAATTGACCTCCTCAGGTGTATAGTGGTCATAGTTGCAAGTTTCACCTTGAGGGGAGCTACTACGCATATCATAAGGAACATCTGGAGAGTTGCTTTGAATTTTTGCATCTGGACTCTATGCGCCACCCAATCGTTGAGTGATAAGACTCATCTTTTGAAATATAAGCTTGTTCTGAGCAAAAAGTGCATCTACAGTCTCCACTTCCAGAACTTCTTTCCTTACTAGAGTCCTCTTAGATGGATATAAGTACTAGTTATTGGCAACCATCTCAATAAGCTCATTGGCCTCCTCAGGTGTCTTCTTCATGTGTAAGGAACCACCTGCAGAATTATCTAGAGACATCCTGGCCATATCAGAAAGTCCTTTGTAGAAAATATGCATCCTGATCCAATCTGAGAACATATCAGGAGGGTATTTTCTGAGCATCAATTTGTACCTCTCCCAAGCATCGTAGAGGGACTCACTTTCTCTCTACCTAAAGGTCTGAACATCTGTCCTCAACTTAGTCATTCTCTGAGAGGGGAAGAACTTGTTCAGGAACTTGTTGACTACTTTATTCCAGGTGTTCATGCTCTCCTTCGATTGAACATTAAGCTATTCCCTTCCTCGATCCCTCACAGCAATTGGGAAGAGCATTATCTTCCAGTATCACAGATCCGCAGGAAGTTGGAGATGAACATATTAGGATCATCCAGCGAAAGTCCATGAAACTAGCAAGTTTGTTGCACTAGGATGATCAGATGTGGGTTGAGCTCAAAATCATCCGCTCCAATCTGAGGCACACTAATACTCCTTCCATAGAAATCAGGAGAGGGAGCTGTGTAAGAACCTGGGGTTCTTCTAAGTTGCACATCACCATTCGAATCCATAGTGAACTCTCCCTGTTCCTGCACACACAAACAGAAAACACAGAGAAATGGAAATTTCTACGTCAGAGTATAGAGGATTCCCTATGAGGTATCTTGTGTAACAGAGTTAAAATAAAGTAAAGCTAGAAATGAACCAAAAATTTCTAAACTTAATTAAGAGAAATTAGGCTACTAATTCGCAGAGTAAACAAAGACTAATGCTGATATTTTTGAAAATTTTAAAGGAAAAATTGTACGAGGACACCAAACTTATTTTTTGAAATTACTACAAACTGAACAATAATCAATTCAAAAATTAAAGGTTAAATAAATAAATGAAATTAAGAAACATATAAAGGAACACCAAACTTAAAATGAAAAATTAGAGAAAAATAAACAAAACTAAAAGTTAAGAATCAAAACGAAAAGTAAATAAACAAAACTAAGAAAAAAAAACCTAATCTAAGCAACCAGACAACTAGTAGTTGTCAATCACAAATAATCTCCGACAACGGCACCAAAAACGTTGTGCGCATATTAGGATTTCGCACAACTTAATCGGCAAGCGCACCGAGTCATCCAAGTAATACCTCAGATGAGTGAGGATCGATCCCACGAGGATTATCAGACTGAGCAACAATGGTTATCCACTTGGCTTAGTTAGGCAAAGAAAAAGGTGTTTTGATGGTTGAAATTCGCATAAAGTAATAAGCAAAAGAATAAGAAAGCAATGACAGGTTTGGTGTGAAAACAGTAAGAGAAAACAGTTAAGGTTTTCGAGATGTTTACTTTTCGATTAAAAGTTCTTACCAACTATTTTAACAATGCATGATTCATTTCATGGCAAACTGTAATTAACTAAACCCTAATCTCTTAGTGATTTAGTTTCCTCTAACTTTCATTAACCGCCACTCTCGTAGTCACTTAATTCCATTTAGAGGGTTATGTTCAAAACTAGTTTATGGCCACAAAATCCTAATTACCCAAAGCTAACAGGATTATATGTCACATATCCCAATTAGTTCATGTAATTAGAAATTTAGTAGGAATTTGTTTTCAAGATGTTGTTCAAGCGAGATAACTCGCTCGAGAATCACAAGAACTCATGTAGAATAAGGGTCATACTCTCGTTCCACCCAGATTCATAAGATTAAGAACTAAAACAATACTTGAAATTGAATCAATACATTAATTAAAATAGAAAAGTAATAGTCTTAATCCATAGAAGATAAACATATCTCATATGCTTAACCAAAGAGCTTTAGTTGCTCGTGACTTACAGAGAAACAAGGGTTCTGAAAACGTGCGAAAGAGCGAAGATCCCAGATACAAGAGATCTTTTTTCTTTTATACTAACCTAATTTTATTCAAAAATAAAGTAAAATAATAAATTCTAGAACTAAAAGGTATTGTTTGTAAATAAAAATTATAGAAGAAAAATAAAATAAAACCAATAAATGCTAAATCCACTTGAGATGCCAAATAGAGTAAATTCGGACCACGCTTGCTGGCGTTAAATGCCATATTGGGCGTTTAACGCCCTAAAGGGAGTAAGCTCGTATATGCTGCTGACGTGCCCCAAGGGGGGCATGCCAGCTTTTCTGTTTTTAGTTCTAAACTCTGCCAAACTGCTCCGAATTTCACCTAAAATCATAGAAATACCAAAACAACTCAAAGAAGCATTCAAAGAGAATTTTTGCACTAAAATTAAGTAAAAATAAATAAAATCTAATTAAAACAACTAAAGATGCTCACGCAACAGCCCTTTAGCCCCATTCAATTTCTATTTTTACAAGCCTTGCATAATCTATTTCAACTTGAATTCATATTAACATAATGCCACATTCATGCTTTTGTTATTTCCTTTGAAAAATGTTTATTTTGTATCCTTTCTTTTAGAACGTGAAATAAGTTTCTCCTTAAGATTTTCATTCTTTATGGATGTTCCATTCGATTGTGTTCCTAATTCTTCTCATAGATTTTGTAAACAATGCCATTGACTTCAGTCATTTTTTTTCTGAGCTTTGTACTTCTTTGATTCAACTTGGACTTGTTTCAAACTAATGCACCATTTTTTCACTTTTTGTTCCTATCAAAGTTTCTTTATTCAAGATTCTTTCTTAAGATGGCAATTTGATTTTCTCTCTGGCACATTTCATTGCTTTTGTACATCTTTGTTTACTTGAGATTTCAACCCTTCTTCCGAATTCTTGTGAACACCGTCCATGATTTTAGTTCTTCTGTTTCTAAGTTTTGTATCCTTCTAGTTAACTCGAGATTGTTTCGGCGTAACGTACTATTCATAGATATTACCATCAATATGTTAGTTTTTTAAGACACGAAGTTGTGGAGTTCGGTTCTCACGGAAAAGTTATGCTAATGTTAGATTTATGATTGATAATAGGTTTGCAAAGTGATTGATGATGTTGAGAATCCTCGGATGAATTCTTTGATAAAGTACAGTTGGGAATTGTGAAGATAAGCTATGTTAAAGCTTGGAAAGTTGAAATTATAAGGCTTGACGTGAAACTAGTTATTACTATGGATATATCGGATATGTGCAACAGAATAAAATAAGGAGATTATGAAGTAAGAGTGTAATTGGGGAGTGATAAATGAGTTGAAAAGCACCTAGGGCTAGATTAGTTAAAGGGAACAAGAGTGTTGACATGTCAACCACATTTTATTTTTTGCACACACCTATCTTAAAAAATTTACACCCTATTATGTTTCTTCCTCAAGTTTTAGTAAAGTGTTAAAACTATGTAATCTTTTGCATCAAGCCTATCTTCTAACTTCTACTTTGCATCACACTTTTTTCCTTATATTTATGCCATATTTTCCGGTATTTGAAATTATATGTATGCCAAAACTTTGGCTTTTTTCCTAATGTGTTCAAAAATAAAGTGTTAAAACTATGTAATATTTTGTATATTAAGTTAATTTTTTAGGACGAAAATTTTTGTAAGTGAGGTAGAATGTAAGATCCCAAATTTTTAGAAAATAAATAATGAATTATTTATAATTTATTATGTTTATTTATGGTTTTATTTTTAGAAAAATTATTTACAAAAAGTAATTAAATCAAAGTTACGAGACTTTGATTTAAAATTCATTAGGATTTATAAAATTTTCAAAAATAATTGAGTATTTTATACAATTTAAAGTTTTATACAATAATGCGAGTTTTATACCATTTAAATTGAATAATTGAAAGTTTTTATTAATTTTATAAACTAAATTAAAATTTATTTATTTATCTCTAATTTTAAATTAGGGTAATTAATTGAAAATCATTTGTAAGTTGAAAAATAAATAATATTCTTAAAGTTAATTATATTGGATTAAATTTAGTTTTAAAGTATACTCTACCTCCTAATTTTATTGAAATTCTCAAGTTTATCATTACCCCCCTCTTTTCCCAAACCCTAACCTTAACACATTCATCCTGACCCTTCACCCACTCCCAGCCACCACCCCCTTTTCTTAACCCCCCCCCCCCCCGGCGGCCGAGAGGAGAAGAAGAAGAAGTTGAGACCCACCGTCGCCAATGACACCGTCGAACTAGGAAGAAATATTTGTGTGTGGGAGAGGAAGAAGTCGTCACTGCTCTGCCGTCATCGTCAAGGACCGTCGTTGCCGCTAGAAGGAGAGTTTTGTCGCGTCGTCACGCTTTGTCACCGTCGCCGAACTGCATGCCATCGTCGAGCCGTTCCTCAGTCATCGTTGGAGCTTCCATCTCCGCCATTGGGGTCAAACGAGGTTGCCGCCGTATGAGAGAGAGGGAGAGAAAGAGAGAGAGAGAGAGAGAGAGAGAGAGAGAGAGATGTCGTCGAGCTATTGCGCCGTCAGGTCCAACGTTCTGCTCGCCAAAATTGCTTGGGGTTTGTCGCCGCTTCTTCTAGTTCTGTTCAGACCTCGTCGTCATGTCTGGTCACCGAGAAATAGCGCTGACATCGCCAGAACCACCGCTGGAGCTACTGCTCTGTTATGTCGTTCCTTCTTTGTTGCAATAAGTTTTCTTGTTCTGAAACCCTCGCCGTTAGTATTTTGTTATAGTTTTGTTAAGGATTTTAGAACGTTAATTTCTCAGGGTTGAATTACTATGATCTCAAGCTGCATTTGTGGCCATCACTGCTGCGAAGAATTTTCAAAACTGCTAGAACTGCCACTGTTGTTGTCGTGTTTAGGGGTGTTCATGGTTCATTTTTTTATAAAATGAACTGTAACTACATTAAATCATTTTAAATGGTTTAGAAACTAAACCAAACTACTTTGTCACATAAGAAACTGTTTTAAACCAGTTTATAATACAGTACACCAGTTTAAACCAGTTCTTAAAAATAAAATCAATTTTAATTGAAAAAACCAGTTTAAACTGGTTTATAGACTAAAACTAGTTTTAACTTTTAACATATATAAAATTAGTTTTTACATTTTTTCTTTCTCCCCCTCTCTCTCCCACTCTGTCTCTCCTTCTCTCCCTCTCTCTTCCCCTTCTCTCTCTCTCCCTCTCTCCCTCTTCCTCTCTCTCTCCCTTCTCTTCCCCTCTCTCTCTCTTTCTCTCTCTCTCTCCCTTCTCTTTCTCTCTCTCTCTTCTTCTCTCCTTCTCTCCCCCTCCTTTCTCTCTCTATCTCCCTTCTCTCCCTCTCTCTCCTTCCCCTCTTATTCTCTCCCTCTCTCCCCCTCCTTTCTCTCTCTCCCTCTCCTCTAACTTTTCCTTTTTTCTCTCTCTCCTCCTTCCCCTCTTTCTCCCCTCCCTTCTCTTTGTCTCTCTCTCTCTCTCTCTCCTTCTCTATCCCTTTCTCTCATTCTCTCTCTCCCCTATCCCTCTTCCTTTCTCTCTCCCTCTCTCTCTTTTCCTCTCCCCTCCCCCCTCTC